>NC_133294.1:695790-813488 GCF_005239225.2 Populus alba | reverse complement strand
AGAAATTGGGCTTTGCACCCACGACCAATAAATATGATAAGATGGGTGTTGGACCCACGCCGTTTTTTATATTTATTTTTTTGTTTTATTGTTTTTCACATGCAAGAAAATTTATATACAAAATAAAAAAAACGTTTAGAAATCTCAAAAAATTTACCTGAGTGCCACTGTATAGGTAAAAAGACTGAAATACCCTCGGATTTCTCGAAAAATTATGAAATGCCACTGGCGGCGCGTGTGGCTCACGCGCTGTTACTATTGGCGGCGGCAAAATTTTTCCGGCGAGATTTCTGACCAACCGATGGTCGATCCTGGTAGATCTGAGGTCGAGGATTCTGATGGGTGTGTCTTGACGGCCATTGATGGCTGATGAGGGAGAATCGACGACTTGAAGCTTCGGTGGCCGGCGACGATCACAACCTTTTTCTGGTCAGATGAGGTGGCGAAAAACACTGAAAAAAGGCCGGGTTTTGCCTTTGTAGGAGATTGGAGACCTTTCTATGGTGGTTTGGAGGCTTGAGACGACCGGAGATGGGAGATCGTAAGAGAGAGAGAGAGTCCCCGGCGAGAGGAGAGAGAGGCTCTAGGTTATACTACGGTGTGAACGCTAGCACGGTACACCGGTGCAGCTGAAGTCTGTGAGCCGTTGGATCTCTGATTAAAAGATCGTGTGGCTGTGATTGGCTCGATCTGTAGGTTGATCGGACGGTCCGGATGAGCATAGGATTGGGTGACGTGGCGCAATGGGATTAAATCTTAGATTATTTCAAGGGCTGAGATGTGTTGGGATATGTTTGGTATTTTTAAAATTGTTTTTTTAAAAAAACAATATCTTACTCTCGTGAAGAAAAACTAAAAAAAATATGAATAGTGACAAATCAATTCTTTCTCTTCTTTTCTGCCTCTCTTCCCCTTTGCTCTCGTGGCTATTTATAGCCAATGAGTAGGGGACAAATGAGCAGAGGACAACACGCATCTACCTTAAATAAAAAAAATATATAAACACAACTGCTCCTTCTATAATATACATATAAATACAACTACTCTTTCTATAATACACTTGTTCCTTCTATAATACAACTGCTCCGCTGACAAATTTTATTTTTGTATTATTGATTTTGTTTTATTATATATATAATAATAAATATTTATATAGGTAAATTAAAAATTCAAATCAGTATTAGAAAAAAGCTCGTTTCAACCGCAAAAGCAAAAAAAATGGAATACCAAAAAAACATTTTGATGGGTACCAACCCGATGAACCGAGTTTTGGTCGAAAAATGACGGTTTTTTGACCTGAAACAGCTCGAAACTAATTTTTACCCTGGTCGATTATGGTTTGACCCGTATTGACCCGGTGAACTCGGTTTTGGTCGGAAATGACGGTTTTGACCCGAAACAGCCTGAAACTCATTGTTTACCCTGGTCGACATGGTTTGACCCGGTGGACTTGGTTTTGATGGAAAGATGCGGTTGACTCGAGAAAAATAAATTTTTAAATTTTAAACTTTTTCTTAATTTTTTTGGATTTTTATAAATAATAATAGAAATAAAATAACATTCAAGAAAAATCTTGGTGAATCCAAAATTGGGTTACAACATATATATTGTCAAATTTCAATATTTTTATTTTTGAACCTCCTTAACCAATTTTTGATCATTTTTCGGACGCTGTGGCATCCTTTTCTCATTGTTATTATTTTTTTCAATTTTTTTGTTTTTTTAGTTCGAATATTGTTTTTGATTTTTTTTGAAAGAGAAAAAGTGAATTTGGAGAATAACCAAAAAATGGGTATGACACTCAGAAGAAGGGGATAAATTATAATGAGGTATTCTCTCCAGTTGTTAAGCATTCATCAATTCATATTCTACTAGCCTTGGTTGTATAATTTGATTTGGAGTTAGCCCAACTTAATGTGAAAACTGCCTTCTTACATGGAGATTTGGAAGAGGAAATTTACATGTCTCAGCCATATGGTTTCAAAGTCACTAGGAAAGAGAATTGAGCTTGTAAACTGAAGAAGTCATTGTATGGATTGAAACAATCTCCTTGCCAGTGGTATAAGCGATTTGATAAGTTCATGACAGAACATGTATACACACGGAGTCAATTTACAACTGTGTATATTTTTGCAAACTTCTTGATGGTTCTTTCATCTATTTGCTCTTATATGTGGATGATATGTTGATTGCATCACAGAGCAAGGTGGAGATTGATAGACTGAAAGCTCAACTGACAACTGAGTTTGAAATGAAGGACCTTGGAGAAGCTAAGAAGATTCTTGGCATGGAGATTCAGAGAGACAGAAGAAAAGGCATAGTTTGTTTGACACAGACCCAATACTTGAAGAAAATTCTACAAAGATTTGGGGTAAATGGTAAGACCAAGCCTATAAGCACACCTTTAGCTCCTCATTTTAAGCTAAGTGCTTCAATGTCTCCACACACAGAGGAAGAGCGCAAACATATGGCTCAAATTCCATATGCAAATGCAGTTGGTGCATTAATGTATGCAATGGTTCGTACGAGACCAGATATTTCACATGCTGTCAGTATGGTGAGCAAGTATATGCATGATCCGGGAAAGGGTCACTGGTAAGCAGTTAAGTAGATTCTACGGTACATTCATGGCACAACTGATATTGGTTTGAAGTTTATGCAGCGCCATATAGCGCATTGGAGGCAGCATTGATTGATCACGAGGATTGAATGGAAAAATCTTGCCAAAGTGGAGATTAAAGTGGAGATTTCAACCACCATCAACCACCATCTCCTTTTTCAACCACCATCACTTCTCAACCAAGCTACCAAGGCTCTCATTTCTTTATAAATGGAGACAAAGAGAGAGCAAGGTAAGTGTAAGTGTAGAGGAAGTGTGGTGAGAGCAAGAGAGTGAAAGTGCAATTTCAAGAGTGTGAAAGAGCAGATTTGAGAGAGAAACACCAAGTGTAAAAGTAAAACACTGGGTTTTGTGGGATTGTACTGGGTTGAGTTGAGTGTTTGTATCATTCCTCCAATAATATACAATCTACTGCCTTTGTGGGCGTACCCGGTTTTGGGGAACCACGTAAATCTGCTTGTTTGTGTTTTTACTTGTGTTTGTTTTCGGTCCAGTAAGCACAACAAATTTGTCATGAACGTGAAACACAATTGTATATTCTGTGTCTTTTAAGTTGTACTGCAATAATTGTACTTATGTATCATGTATGAACATTTAAAATACGATTATTCCAAAAGGAAAAGAAAAAGATGAAGAATTTACTTTCTGCTTTTTTGCTTGCCTATTGTCGTACCCGACATCGCGGCAGCCTTAAAAATTATCTAGATTATGGAAAAAGAACAGATTTCTAGCATCTGGTTTTTTTAGAAAAAAGGTCTTGTTTAAGGAGTCGCCACCTAGTATTATGGTTACTAGTAACCCTGATTGGTCAACAAAGATTCTATGGTACGGGACTGGTTAC
The DNA here is from genome assembly GCF_005239225.2 of Populus alba. Taxonomy (NCBI): domain Eukaryota; kingdom Viridiplantae; phylum Streptophyta; class Magnoliopsida; order Malpighiales; family Salicaceae; genus Populus; species Populus alba. The sequence continues at coordinate 810,027 of NC_133294.1, read as the reverse complement.
GCAAAAGGAAAGATATTATCACCCCTTAAACGTCCTGCTTGAGGCAGGCTGCATTGCTAATTTTGTCATAAACTGCTAATGTTTTGTTGGTTTACGCTATGATGGTTTGCATGTGATATTCCTGACTCTGGCGCCAGTGAATATTCAACTACGAATACTTCCAACTCTGGCGTTGGTAAATATTACGTAGTTATAAAACAAAATAAATTTAAATCCATATTTTTTATTCCTGACTCTAGCGTCAGCAAATTAAAAAAATTAATTTTATGCATACACATATTTTTTATTTTTATGTAGCTAAAATAAAATAAAATAAATTTAAATCAGTATTTTTATTCCTGACTCTAGCATTAGTGAATAAACAATAAATCTATATATTTTTTATTTATACATACATATATTTTTTTATTTTTTTATTTTATTTTTTGGGCTGAGCCCCACTCAGCCCATATGGGTTGGGCTAGGCCCGGCCAGGCAGCCGGGCCACTGGCCCAAGTCAGCGGCCCGGCTGCACTGCATCAAAGCACACGCGTGAATTCAATTCACGCGTGCCTTGAACTGTGCGAAGGTAATTAAATTACCTTCGCACAGTGTTCTAGCAACTCTTCTTTGAACGAAGTACAAAAATGGAGGGGAATGGCATACCTGCTTCTGGAAACAAAGAAGAAACTTGCAGCGCGGTGATGCCTCTCGCCTGCTTAAGACCTTTCCTTCTGTTTTTTTTCCTTTTGTTCCTATGCCCGGTCTACTTTCGTCGTCCAGCAGATTTTGAGATGACGAAGGAACCGAGAATGAAGGTGTCGACTTCTACTGATTTTTGGGTTGTTTTCTGCAGGGATGAAAACAATGGCAGAATCGATTCTCCTCTTTGTGTTGTTCCTCTGCTTTTCTTTCCTCGTCTGGGTTTAGCTTCTGTTTTTCTTCCTCTGGTTTTTTAGGTCAAAATCCCCCGTTTCTGTTTTTTCAGTGGTATTCGTCTTCCACTCGTCGTTCCCCTGCTCCTGGGTCTCTCCTTTTGCTCTTTTTTTTACTGTGTTTTATGCCCCTGTTTTTCGTAGCTCTGGATTTCTTCCTCCTCCCATGTGAGGCCTTTCTCTGGCTTTTATAAAGCCAAAGAAGGTCATGTGTTCATGCCTTCAGAAATGGCGAGCATCGTGGAGGCGAGAGATCGTGGGCGCGAGATACTGGAATTCCCCTGTTGAATCGGTCTTCAGCCAACACATGATGAACAGAAGGATCAAAACGGCGTCATTTGGCATGAAAAATGACAGATTATAGATTGGTCCCTGATGTTTTGAAATGTATCAATTGGGTCCCTTAATCAATAAATTTTAATTTTGACCCTTGGATTAATTTCAATTAAATCCCTGAATTTATTTAATTTATTAAATCAAAGTTTAATTAAGTCCGAAAACTTATTAATTCTTCAATTAAACCCTTTGATTTGATTAATTAAATTAATTCCAAGCTCAATTAAATCTCAAAACTTATCAATTCTCCAATTAAGCTCTTGATTTAATTAATTAAACTAGTCAAGAGTTTAATTAAATCTTTAAACTTCCAATCATGTTGCCCTTAACCCAAATTTTAATTCATTCTTCATTTATTTTATTTTTACTTGTTTTTCATTATTTTTTTAATAAATAAAATAATTAAAATAAAAAAGTCAAAATTTTGTGTCATGGCAACCTATTTTAGAAGCAAGAATGTGAATCTCGATTCAAGCTGCAATATTATGGTTTAAAAATTGCAATGCATTTTTTTTTTATACTGAGCTAATAAGAAAAAAAATCTGGCATAAATCTAATCTTAATATATTTATTTTATAGTGATCAATCAATCAAGTTCTTAAGCTACAAAAAGCAGAGTAATAATATAAACCTCTGAAAAACGGATTAATTCAGCTATTAAGAAAATATCCCTATGAAAAAGGAGCTCATCCGAGCAAGAAGTCATCGAAAAGAAAAAATGTATTTTAATTAAGAGATCAATACAAAGTATTATTTAATTATTTAAAAGAAAATAGAAAGGTAAGATGGGTGCTGATAGTGAGGAACATTTAAAAGTGGATATAAATTATCTATTTAATGACTTGAGTTTTTGAGTTAAGATAATGATTAGCTATAAACCACAGGTTATACACTTGCTTTTTTTTTAATTAAAAGAAAAATTATTCATAATACAAGAAGATATATTTTTATTTTGTATTTCTGGATTAGAAACTACAGATCACATTCATGGCGCATAACTCATTTATTGCATGATTTGTTTCATTAGTGGAAAGGATTGATTTAAGGAAAGTTGAAGTATAAGATATGGCAAGGAATCTTTTATATATGGAATAAAATAGATTATAATTTGGCATACTAAAGCTAATTCTTATATGAAGCAATCATCCCTGATTTTTTGTTGTTTATTTCAAAATGCCGCATCTTGGATTCAATTCTTTAAACCTAGTTTTATACATACTTGCATGGATCTATTAACAAATAGAGAGTGTGTAGCATATTAGATACATTAAATAGCCTAATTCTTAGCTGATTTACTTTCATAATAAACCAACGTTTTTTTCTGTTTGTATCTTGTCCTCCAATGTAACCTTTCTTGTTACTACAATTGATTTGTTTCTATAATCAACAAATATCTCAACGTTTCTTTTCGTTTCTGTTTTATTACCATTAGTACCCTTTGGCTTGTTGGAAATATATTTATCATGAACGTGAAACACGATTTTATATTCTATGCTTCTTTAAAGTTGCAGTGTAATAATTGTAACTATGTACGAAAAAGCAAATGGGAACATCTCATATTATAGTGTAACAATTGTAACTATGTACGAGAAAGCAAATGAGAACAATTAAAGTAGGACTATTCCAAAAGGAAAAGGGGAAACCAGTACTAATTTACTTTCTTCTTTTTTGCTTGCCTATTTTAGAAGCAAGAATGTGAATCTCGATTGCAAGCTGCAATATTATGTTTTAACAAATGCAATACATTTTTCTTTTATACTGAAACTAAGAAAAAAAAAATCTGACAAAAATCTAATCGTAATATATTTATTTTTATAATGATCAATTAAGCAAGTTTTTAAGCTACAAAAAACAGAGTGAAAATATATACTTCTGAAAACGGATTAATTCAACTATTAATATATATATCCCTACAAAGGAGGAGCTCATCAGCAAAGATTCATCAAAACGGAGAAGTATTTTTTAAGAGATCTATAAAAAGTATTATTTAATTATTTTAAAACAAATAAATAGGTAAGATGGGTGGTGATAGCATGGAATGTTAGATTTGAAATTAATATATTAGATTCCATCATTGTTATATTCTTATAAAAGAAGTAAATAGAACTTTAGCTTCATTAATTATATTCTCATAATAGTTTTCACTTTATAAACTAAACACACAGATCCTCATTTACCTTTTTCTTTTTAACATGGAACTGTTCTTTAAAGGATTGTATATAAAGGGTCCTCAAACTACAAGCTAGGTTGTGTCTTTATTGTCATCTCTCCGAAAACAAAGTTTTCTTGTTGACATTGATTTTAGCAAGAGCTAGGTAGAGAGGAGCATTTCGACCATTTCCATTACTAAAAGGTAATGACATACTTACAGTTCTCTTTCAGTGCTTACTGCTTACTTCCTAATATTGTTTTCCAAGTCGAGAACTTCATTAATATGTCTTATAGCCAGTAAAATAGTGACTATACAAAGAGAGAAAAGAAAAACAACAAACAAAAAGTATCATGTACACTACAAAACATAACAGTACTAAACATGATTTCACCCAACAATTTAATTAGCTTTGAGTTGAGATTGTTCATTAACAATGGTTACTTACATAATTTTATGTAGAGAGCAAATATGGATTCTGAGATGATACAGGAGACACCTTATACAGCAGCCATGAATGGAGATTGGGAAAGCATGGTTGATTACTATAAGAAAAATTTACAGTATTTGTTCTCTCGAGTTACTCTCTCTTTAGATACCGGATTTCATCTAGCTGTGCACAGCAACGAAGAGCAACCACTTAAAGATTTACTTGGAATCATGAAGGAAAGAGAATTCTTTTTACCGGAGACACGAAACAAATTTGGAAATACGGTTCTTCACGAGGCAACCATCTATGGGAATTATGAGGCTGTAAGACTTTTGGTAGAACGTTGTCCAGACCTGCTTTGGATTCCAAATGAGGTCGGTGAAACCCCATTGTTTACAGCTGCTGCATTTGGTGAGGCAGAAATGGTGGAGTTTTTAATCCGTTCCAAACCAGAACAATGCGTGGATGATAATGGCCACCTGTTATCAAATCACCGCCAGCGATGGAAAGATGGCCTGTCCATCCTTGGCGCTGCTATCATAGGGCAACACTTTGGTAACAATTTCTCTCTTTATAGAATTCTCAAATTTAAAAAGTGTGTGTGTGTGTATCATAGATATTGTATAATTTTTGAATGTCTAATTTCATGAATGCAGAAACAGCTTTACTTTTGCTAGAACTGGATGAATCGCTCCACAGCTTGAAGGACGATAAGGACAGAACTGCTCTTCAACTTCTAGCCGATATGCCATCTGCTTTTAAGAGTGCATATTCCATGGGCATATTTGAAACACTCTTCTACTGCTGTATGCCTACACCAACCGCATTATTAGACCTTACAATACTTCCTACATATTTCTTGTTTGAAATACCATGGAGATACATACATACATACATATAATTTGAACTCTAAATTATATTGCAGGCCTTCCTGTTATACGTCACCACGAGGTAGTATTACAAGTAGAAACTAGGGGCCAGGCAGGTCAGGTTGTGAGAGATCTTGAGAGCGGTTTGGGGAGGAATCAAAGAGGCGGCCTACTCAACTATTTAAAGGTACCTAAAGGTAATGGACACAATTGAGCTACCTTTGCATATCGAGATTAGATATAATTACATTTCATTCATGTTCGTTCGTTTGTTTGCTTTGTTTGTTTTCTTCTTCTTCTTCTTTTCAAAGGGAAGACTTAATGGACCTCTGCTACACAAACAGAGTAGTTCTTCCCAATTTGTAAATTCTACAAACTTTGACTTGTTATGTTCCTTCCTACAAATTTTACAAGTGTTATATTTAAATCACATTTAATACTTGCATAGTCCTTGTGCTTGAAACAAATGGGATTCGATGTTACATCTTCATAAACTTAACAGTCAAGTGGTTGGCACGAATTGCATGGAAAATACAACTTTAAGACATAAAGAGGTAATGGTTCAAATTCTATTTTTAGATGCTGACGCAAATAATTCTTGGGAGTCATCAGAGAAGAACCTCTTCCAAAAAGAACAATATATGTTGGTGTTGTTTTGTTGTCTATATGATAATTAATTGTGCTTCCACTAAATTTAGCATGTCTCTTTTTTGTAACCTTTCACTATCTTTTTAGTTCAACCTTCTATCATTAACATTTCTTTTTACTTCATAAAAATGGCTAGCTCTCATCCATGATTAATTTCGTTCCCTTTCGCATGATCATGAAGTCGGATTTTGGCCAGTTAGGCTAGAAAGATTCTGGAACCAGAAAATAAATCATGTATTTGCTTTGAGACTCGCGAAAATACTAATAAAGGAAGATAAGTCATGAAGAGCCGTCAGCAAAACAGAGGAAGGACAAGAAGAAAAACAAAACTGTCGATCCTCATTCACAAGTTAAGCAAGGAGACCAAAAACAAGGAAAAGAAGAAGAGCAGGGAATGGGCGGGGGAAAAAATAAAAAGGGAGAAAACGAGTTCCCTGCTGAAAGAAGGGAAGAAGGGAAAACTTCTGAAAACACTAGCAAAGAAACAGAAATAGAAGAAGTCCAACATCCAACAGCACAACCTTCTGTAACGAACTCATCATTAATTAGGAAGGAGGAGATCCCAATGTTGATTGCAACTAGGAATGGAATAGAAGAGATTGTGGGGGAGATAATAAAACAACATCCTCATGCTATTGAGCAGCTCAATGATGAGGGGCAGAGCATTTTGGATGTGGCCGTCATGCATCGCCAGGAAGAGATCTTCAGTCTTGTGAAGGAACAGAGAATACCATGTTAGGTTTGTTAGGTGTGTTGCCATTTAATGTGCCTAACATTACCATTGACCAGCAGCCTTTGTTGAAGAAGATGGCAGCCACCATTGACTGCAGCTGCAGCTGCTGGAAAGAAGAAGAGAAGCCACCATTAGCCTATAAATAGGCACCATACAAAGAGAGCTTTGTGAGAGTTGTGAATAACGTGAGGGTGAAGAGAAAGAGAAGAGAAAGGGCTGCTGCCCCATGGCAGCAGCCCTGCAGCTGCAAGCCATTGGCAGCAGAGATGTGAGTTGAGTGGATGACCTCCTCCAATGTTTATTGTATTCTTTCTCTACTCTAATAAAATGGACTCTCTCCCGTGGATGTAGGCGGTTTTGCCGAACCACGTAAAATATTGTGTCTCAGTGTGCTTGCCCCTCCTATGAGCAAAGATCAGTTACATCACCGGTCACATGGATTCCGAGCCCCCAACAATTGGTATCAGAGCTAATGGTTTTAAGTGGTGTTTGATTTTTGCAAAAATAAAAGTTGTCCAAAATTATGTTTTCTATCGACCATACCACTATGTAGAGGAGGCCGAGACGAAGCCACTGTGAAAACGGCGTCAAAATCGGACGTCGACATGGCCGCACTCTCCATCACTCTCCGGCAAGCGTCTGCCACGCGCACAGACGCGCCCCACGCGTCTTCTTCACCCGGATTGAGATTGACCCGACCCGAATACCAGTTGACCCGACCCATGTGAACAGTATCATGAACAGTGACGGTATCATGAACAGTACCATGCAAAGGATGACGTCATCATGATGCAAGGATGACATCAGCATACACAGTCAGCAAGCAATTGACTAGTCAACATCCATGTCAGCATATGGGGACCCACTTGCCACGTCATCAGCCGCGAGCCGAGCCACGTCGAGCCGAGTTGAGTCGAGCCGAGTTGGAGCTGAGCCGAGCCGCGAGCCGAGGGATAGGATCCAGTGTAGCTGATCCTACGTGCATCCGGATCTGAGATTGAATCTGAGCCGTTGTTCAGGCCAGAATTGTGTTGATCAAAACGTAGCCGTCTGAAGTGCGATTTGGACGATTCAAGACATGTTTCCAGCTAATTTGATCATTCCGGATGCAATGGTACGGTCCGATCGTTGATATTCGAGACTAAAAATGGCGGTGGTGAATTATTAAAGAGAGATTGCCCGATCAGGAGGCATCTGAAGGTCATTCATTGGTGGTCGATGAAGATGATGAAGAAAGAAGGTGCACATGTTTACCCAATTACATGTGCTGAACTGTTAAATGGGAAAATTTTAATGCCTTGATGGAAGGCAAAATTGGGACACTCAGGACACCCGAGATGTGGACGATTTGAGGTGTAGAGTGAAAACTGATGAAGACCAATCTTGTCGAATCTAAGCACTGGTAGTTCTCGCCAGATGTGAGAAATCAGGTATATAAACCAGTATATTCCAGATTACTTGCAAAGGAAAGCCGCAACAAAGCTAGCAAATGGTTGTATATACGGAGAGACAGTACGATGGATAGATATGGCCTAAGAAGTTCTGTCTAGGAGATTGGGTTTTAAGCGGGACCGTTTACCCCTCCAATCTTTCCTGGGAACTTGCTTAGTGGAAGATTATCCATACGGTACTATTTTCGTATATATAGCAGTTTGTAATGAAACGGTTGAAGACTAGCAGGATGACGGCACAAAGGAACAGTTGGGTTCCGCATGATCAAGGATCTAATGGAGTGGTGATTTCTCCAAAGAAGTTAGATTCGGTGACTGTGATTTCTCGAGGGGAAAATTGATGAAGACCCTGATAATGGAAGAGAAATACAGCAAGGAATGAAGATTGGCACCCTATTTTGACTTGGACAGGTGTTGTGATGGGATGAGCTGCTGTCAAACATAAGCAAGGAATAGGGAGACAAATCTGGAGAACAGATATTGCACGAGGGCACACGGAGATTGTGCAGGAGTACCCGAAGGATCCTAACGAGGTACTGTGATGAGACAACAGGTGCAAGGAGAAGAAGAGTTCCCAGATAAAGCTCAGAGCAGAGACTATGTACAACAGGAAGTCTCTTATGCTCTTGATGAAGACAACAAGCAAGGACCTTTCCAATGCATGCAAGGATGGAAAGATGAGCTGTTGCAGATGCATCTAATTGAGGGGGTGCGAACGCCTGTGATAAAAGGCGACCGCCTATGATGAAAGGCGAAGACACCAAAGAGAGTTGGTATAGGTGGAGCTGTCAAGCAGAAAGGCGTAGAAGCTCCAAACATAGAAATCGAGGTGGAGGATTGCGAGGAGTATACCGCAAGTTTCTCTTTCTATGTAGTTAGTGGCAGTAATCTCTCCCAAGTCCACATGGTGGTAGAGAATCTTAGAGCCACTAGAGACATCCCCGATGAAGGAGGATGTGGCCGTCTCATGATGACAGGTGGAGATACCTCAGGAGAAGGTGTGAGGACCATGTTATGAGTCCAAGTTCAGACCGTCTCATGACGACAGACGAAGACACCTTAGAGAAGGTGTGAGGGCCATGACAGGAGCCCCATTTCAGACCGCCGCATGACGACGAGCGGAGACACCCGAGAAGAAGGTGTGTGGGCCAAGATATGAGCCCAGTTCAGAACCCCCAGAGCCAAATGTGATGGCTAGATATAAGTGGACAGGTGGATAGCCAATGAAGTGGCTATGATGATATGATGAGTATGAAGACAAATGCAGGATTGACTTTCATGGATATTGCCCCCATGCTAAAGATCAATGAGCTAGAAGACATTTGCCTTGGACAATAAGTGGATAACTTGTGGAGCATTAAGACGCGGCTGCTATGAAGGAGCAGAGGGCATGCGCAGGTTCCGGGAACGAGTTGACTCTTGTCAAGGTGGTGAGCTCGGAGATGGCATTGTAATACTCAGAGTATGAAGACATATATGGATCAACCTTTAATGGGCTGCCCCCATGGTTAAAGGTGGAGAGCTACCTGGACTCTTACGACTAAGAGCGGGAGACTCATGGAGAAGTAAGGCGTGGTTCCTATGGTGGAACAGAGGGCAGGCGCAACTCCTGGATGAGTAGACTCTTGGAAGAGTGGTGGGCTTGTGATCATATTGAGATACTCAGATAATGACTGTCGCACTTGGAATATCCGTTTGAAGGGGTGTTGTAAGCCTTGGTGTGAGGCTTGGTGAATCATTCCGGACCGAGCATGATTGATACGCTCGAAGGGGAATGTTGTGTTCCCAGAGACAAGCGTTAACACTCTTCAGATGTGATGTGTGAGACCATCTGGTTGAAGTGATCCTTTGGTGTAAGCAAGGGTGTGCTTTGGTGACTCTGGTGATTGAAAGGTTTGGTGAGTACCTGTAAACTTGGCCACAGACGCTCTCAGAATGGAAGCTTGAAAGAGCTGCAGGATGCAAGATTGTGCTGAAGAAGCAAGAGGACAATTGCCCATTATAATGTCAAAGGGGGTGATTGTTAGGTTTTGTTAGGTGTGTTGCCATTTAATGTGCCTAACATTACCATTGACCAGCAGCCTTTGTTGAAGAAGATGGCAGCCACCATTGACTGCAGCTGCAGCTGCTGGAAAGAAGAAGAGAAGCCACCATTAGCCTATAAATAGGCACCATACAAAGAGAGCTTTGTGAGAGTTGTGAATAACGTGAGGGTGAAGAGAAAGAGAAGAGAAAGGGCTGCTGCCATGCAGCAGCCCTGCAGCTGCAAGGGCAGCAGAGATGTGAGTTGAGTGGATGATCCTCCTCCATGTATTTATTGTATTCTTTCTCTACTCTAATAAAATGGACTCTCTCCCGTGGATGTAGGCGGTTTTGCCGAACCACGTAAAATATTGTGTCTCAGTGTGCTTGCCCCTCCTATGAGCAAAGATCAGTACATCACCGGTCACAGGATTCCGCGCCCAACATACCATTGGCTAGATTGCATCGAAATATTGATAAGAAGGGCAACACATTGCTGCACCATGTTGCAGTTATGACGGAACACAGTGGAGCCACCAAGCCTGGGCCTGCACTTCAACTTCAGGAGGAGTTGCAATGGTTTGAGGTGAGCCCTTTTCATCCCCTTGTCTTTACCTCCTGGTAAAAATTATTCATGGACTTTGTACACGATTACCCATCTTGTGTATATGAACACCATGCAATCCTATTCAGACATTTGTTTCAACCAAATTAAGACATCAGGCTGAACGAGCTCTCCTCACCACCTGAACCACCTAATTTTGAGGAAAACATAAATATTGTTCACAATTAAAAAATTATCTGCATTCTAGTAATTACATTTCTGTAATATTTAGTTTTATTTAGGAACTCCATATATGTAATGTTTATCTCCAAATTATGGCAGCATGTCCGCAAGGTAATTCCCTCTCATTATGTCACGCTTCGGAACGATGACGGCAAGACTGCAAGAGAGCTCTTCAAAGATAATCACAAAGAACAACTGCAGAGCGCACGAACATGGATCAAGGAAACTACTCAGTCTTGTTCCACAGTAGCTGCACTTGTTGCTACTGTTGTCTTCGCTGCTGCCTATACCGTGCCTGGAGGTTCTGATGATAAAGGCAAGCCCAACTTCATCAACTCTCCCTATTTTCTGGCTTTCACTGTCTCGGATGTTCTCTCCTTGGCAAGCTCCTTGACTTCGCTTGTGGTTTTTCTCTCTTTGTTGACCTCTCCCTTTGAGCTACAAGATTTCTACATTTCTCTTCCTCGAAAACTTATTTTGGGCTTCACCTTCCTCTTCTTGGCGGTGATAACGACCATGATATCCTTTGGGGCAACGATTTTGATACTCATTCAAACAGAGAGTAAGTTGACAACATTACTCCTTTCCTTTGCTGCCTTCTTTCCTGTCTTAATATTCGCAATAATGCAATTCCGTCTGTACGTCTCCTTTATGGGCTCTACATTCAACATTCTCAAGAAAAACGGGAAAGCTCTGCCATCGATTCCTGTCCCTTGCCTACCATGGGGGGAAATGCTCGTCCCAAGTAAAAGGAAAAAACTCGATTTGATTAATGTGTGAGAATAAAGTGGCCTAGAGATTTTTCATTTTTATTGTTGGTTTGAACCTCTACCATTGATCATTATGTTTTGAGTGTTTACAGAATGTTTGATAGTTCAATTTCGTGATATTTATAAGGTCGTGCTCTCTTCAATGATGGCCTTAGAAGTCAGTACTTATTATATATTTAGATTATATGGGTATATATAGACAAGTCTCAAATCTAAAAAAAATATAAGTTTGCCAAACAATTGATTTGATGAAAATATCCACAACTTTTGATTTAATCATTTAATATGTTTTAAATTTTCTTAGAAGATTCTGTATGCTGGTTTTTATAATGTGAGCTTGATATAACCACCAAAGCTCAAATTACCCTTCAAATTAGGCTCAAAGTTGCTATTTTATTCAATTTTATTATTTTCCTAATTAATTTTAAAATTTTTAGCATGATATCTGGTGTTTATGTTATTTTTTATTTGAATTAGAATTCTGATTATTTTTATTTTTAAAAGTCAATTTAAAACCTATTTAAAAGGTTGTGATCTCTATTTTGAAAGCAACCCATTAGAGAAAAACAATTCAATAATAACACTAATCGGTGTGCTGACATATCTTTTGCACGGTTGCACCTATTCTCTATGTCTCCATAATTGCAATATGACACATGCCTCAAAGGCTTGCACACAATGCACAATCATGGCTAACCAATGGTTTATCCTCTGTAAAAAGCACCAGATAGAATTGATGATCACCAATTCTTCCACTAATAATACATGTTCTTTTCCAAGAAGAAAGTTCAAAGACTGGGTTTAAAAATACACTTAGCTAGACTGCAAATATTACTCCCGGCCTGCCTTGTTCAAGTACGTATTTTCTTCTCTGAAACTTTAATGCTTTTGTTCTCCGGCTTGTTGGAAATATATTTATCATAAACGTGAAACACAACTTTATATTCTATGCTTCTTTAAAGTTGTATAGTAATCATTGTAACTATGTACGAAAAAGCAAATTAATGTGAACATTTCATATTATAGTGTAATAATTGTAACTATGTACGAGAAAGCAAATGAGAACAATTAAAGTAGGACTCTTCCAAAAAGGAAAAGGGGAAACATGTAATAATTTACTTTCTTCTTTTTTGCTTGCCTATTTTAGAAGCAAGAATGTGAATCTAATCGATTTCAAGCTGTAATATTATGGTTTAACAAATTAAATACAGTTTTTCATATATAATGAACTAAGAAAAAAAAATCTGATAATTATTTAATTAATTAAAATTTTAAATTAAAATAATTATTTAATATGATATCAAAATTATATTGACCTGTGAAGAGTTCAAAGTTTATATTCTGTATTTTCTTTAATTAAATTAGAAAAAAAAATAAAAGATAACTAATTTCAATTGAGAGAATATAAAAAATATTGAATGGACTATACATTATAAAAATTGAAGTTTTTTTTAAATGACCCCATTTCAATAATTCAATTTCATATGTTATGAGAACTGAATGATTAAATAATTAGAAATTCAAAATCTCATAAATTTAACTTGAAACTGATGGATATGGAACTTAAGGGTAGAATTGTTTTTTATACAATTTTATGTTCTATGCTTCTTTTAAAGCAACTGAGAACATCTCTATGTACGAGAAAGCAAATGAGAATATTTTTTTTTATATAGTAATTGAGAGATCATATTAATAAGATTTAGGCAATGCCATTAAAAAAATAACAAATTAACTAAAAGAAGCAAATAAGAACAATTAAAATAGGATTATTTCAAAAGGAAAAAAAAGGTTAAACAAGTAATAAATTAATTTCTTCTTTTTTGCTTGCCTATTTTAGAAGCAAGAATGTTAATCTCGGTTTCAAGCTGCAATTAATTTTATGGTTTAACAAATGCAATACATTTTTCACTCATACTGAAACTAGCTAAGCCAAAAAAAAATATGACCAAAATTCTAATCTTAATATATTTTATTTTTATAATGATCATTTAAACAAGTTCTTAAGCTATACTTCTGGAAACGGATTAATTAAATTATTAATATGGAAGAAAATATCCCTACAAAGGTGGAGCTCATCAGCAAGAATTCACCAAAAAAGAAAAGTGTATTTTAAGAGATCGATACAAATTATTATTTAACTATTTAAAATAAATAATAAGCTTAGATGGGTGCCAATATAAAATTATTTATAAAATTTAAATTTAAAATTATTTTAAGCGAAAGGAGAATCAACATATCTTTATTATATTCTCATAATAGTTTCACTTTATAAACCAAACAAGCAACACACAGATCCTAATTTACTTTTTTTTTTTTTTTTCTGAAAAAGCAATTAAGGGGATTGTATATATAGGGTTCTCAAACGACTTAATTCAGAAAAAAAACTACAAGCTAGCTTGTTTCTTTGTAGTCATCTCTCCGGAAAGAAAGTTTTCTTGTTGACATTGATTTTACCAAGAAGTAGATGGAGGGGCATTTCGATCATTTCCATTACTTAAAGGTATGACATACTCACAGTTCTCCTTAAGTGCTCACTTCCTAATTTTGTTTTCCATTATATTAATGAGTTATATAATATAAATTTATTTTTTAGGGTTTCACATTATTTAGCTTTGAGTTGAGATTGTTTTCCATGATATTAATAAGTTATATAATATTAACAATAGTCACTTACGTAATTTTTTGTAGAGAGAAAACATGGGTCCTCTTCCTATAAGGGCGACACCTTATAGAGCAGCCATGAATGGAGATTGGAAAGGCATGGTTGACCATTATCAGGAACGTGTCCTAGATGTTCCCTTGCCAGTTACGCTCTCTGCGGATACTGCACTTCATTTAGCTGTGTACAGCAAACAAGAGCAACCACTTAAAGATTTACTTGAAATCGTGAAGGATATAAAAGAACTTCTACCTGAGACAGAATTCCTTCTACCTGATGAGACAAAATCCCGTGTACCTGAGATAGAGCCTGAGACAGAGCCTGAGACAGAGTCCCCTGTACCTGAGACAGAGTCCCTTGAACCTGAGATTCAATTTCTCAAGAGAAAAAACAAATTTGGAAATACGGCTCTTCACGAGGCAACCATCTACGGGAATTATGAGGCTGCAAGGCTCTTGGTAGAACGTTGTCCAGACCTCCTTAAGGAAAAAAATAACTACGGTGAAACCCCATTGTTTACAGCTGCTGGATTTGCTGAGACAGAAATAGTGGAGTTCTTAATCAGGTCCGAACCAGAAAAATGCGTGGATTGTAATGGCCGCATATTATCAATTCACCGCAAGAGAAAGGAAGATAACCTCTCCATCCTTAGCGCTGCTATCAGAGGGCAACACTTTGGTAACAATTATTCCTCTCTTTATATAATTCTCAATTTTAAAAAGTATACTCATATATATAAGATATCGTATAATTCTTCTATGCCTAATTTCATGAATGCAGAAACAGCTTTACTATTGCTACAACTGGATGGCTCGCTCCACAAGTTGAAGGACAAAGACGGCGTAACTGCTCTTCAACTTCTAGCCCAAATGCCAACCGCTTTTGAGAGTGGATTTCCCATGGGCATATGTGAAAGACTCATCTGCTGCTGTATGCCTATACTAACCACATTATTAGACCTTACAATATTGCCTACATATTTCTTGTTTATATACCATGGACACACACACTTATATGTATATATGTGTATGCACACACATATAAATTGAACCCTATATTATGTTGCAGGCCTTCCTGTCAAACGTCACCACAAGGTAAAATCACAGGTAGAAGCTTGGTTCAAGGAAAGAAAGAGGTTGAGAGATCTTGAGAGCGGTCAAGGGAAGAACTCTGAAGATCTGGGGAGCGGCTCGTTGAGGAATCAAAGAGGCGGCATACTCAAATATTTAAAGGTCCCTAAAGGTATTGGACACGATTGAGGCCTGTTCTTTTGGTTTCAAGGCCAGGTGGTATTATATATTGAGCTACCTTTGTATCTCGATTTTAAAATTTCATGGCTCGAACAAATATTTGAATCCGGTAGCCAATGTTAGTTTGAATATAATTGAGTCTCTCTCTCTCTCCCTCTCTCTTTTTCAAAGGAAGATTTAATGGACCTGGGCTACACAAACAGAGTAGTTACTCCCAATTTCTAAATCCTACAAACTTTGACTTGCTGTGTTCCTTCCTCCAAATTTTTGACTTGTGTTGTATTTCCAGTTTGCGGCGTCAAAAATGATAAGTAATAATGTATCACGTTGCATATTTTAATATGATGACGTGAGTAGAGATACAACCACCTTTTTTTGTTATTCTCTTATAAGTATTACTTAGTAACTTAAATTTTTTTATTGAAACGATTTTTTAAATGATATTATAACTTTAATAATAAAAAAATCATGAATTTGAATTCTAGCTTCCAATATTAGAGATTGAGAGCATTGCAGCGGGTGGTTATTTCTCAACTTTATGCATCACTCACGTTATTTACTTTGGACTGGTGGTTCTAACATCTTATTGTTATTTAAAAAGGTGTATTAGTGAGATAATAAATAACTATTCTTGCATTTAAATTTTTTCATTGTAATGTTTTTTTTACTGGAATAATCCTTATGCTTTAACTTGGAAAAAACTGGATTCGATGTTACGAGCCTGTTTGAAATTTTAGTAACGGTTATGGTTTAAACTGTTTTTTCGTTTATAAATGTATCAAAATAATATATATTTTTTATTTTTTTAAAAATTATTTTTAATATCAGCACATCAAAACAATTTGAATATATATAATTTTAACAAAAACAAAAATCAAAATTTAAGAAAACACCACAGGCATTTCCAAACAGAACCTACATCTTCATTAACTTAACAAGAGGTTTTAGTTCACATCCTATTATTAGATGCTTATGCAAATAATTCATGGGAGTGATCAGATATAGAGCTACGATTTCTTCTTTTAATTATGTTGGTGTTGTTTTGTTTTCGATAATTTTTTTAAAAACGAGAGAGACTATTGTTAATAACGGAAAGTTAGCCATACGGTTTTTTACTACCTAATATAAAGTATAAGGCATGAAAGTAAAGAGAATTGCTGATATAAAGGTTAAAAACCAGACAATCATTATCTTTTTTCACCTCTAGCATGCCTCTATTTTTTCACCTTATACAATCATGATATTTTTTTGTTCATCCTTCTACTATCATTGTTAACATTTCTTTCTGTTTCCTAAAAATGGCTAACTCTCATCCATGTTTAATTTCATTCCCCTTCGCATGAACATGAAGTACGATGGCTAGAAGGATTCTGGAACCAGAAAAGAAAGCATGTATTTGCTTTGAGGCTCGCCGAAATCCTAATAAAGAAAGATGAGTCATTGAATAAAGTCAGCATAACAAAGGAAGGACTGGGTGGGAAAGAATATAGAAAGGGAGAAAACTGCAAAGGAAAAGATAAAGAAGAAATCCGACTTGAGGGAGAAACTTCTGAAACGAACTCATCATTGAAGGAGAAGATCCCATTGGTTATTGCAACCAAAAATGGAAAAGAAGAAATTGTGTTGGAGATAATGACAAAATATCCCGATGCTACGAACTCACCATCATTAACTAGGAAGGAGCATATCCCATTGTTTATTGCAACTATGAATGGAATAGAAGAGATTGTGTGGGGGATAATAAATCAATATCCCCACGCTGTTGAGCATCTCAATGAGGAGGGGCAGAGCATTTTGGATGTGGCCGTCAAGCATCGCCAGGAAAACATCTTCAGTCTTGTGAAGCATCAGAAAATACCATTGGCTAGACTGCATCGAGTTGTTGATAAGAAGGGCAACACATTGTTGCACCATGTTGCAGATATGGAGCATTACAGAGGAGGAACCAAGCCTGGGCCTGCACTTAAACTTCAGGAGGAGTTGCAATGGTTTGAGGTGAGACCTTTTCTTCCCTTTTTCTTTACCTCCTGATAAAAATTATTCATGGACTTGGTACAGGATTATCCATCTTGTGTATTAGAGCACCAAACCTATAAAAACATTTGTTTCAATCAAATTATCCAATCCAGTTAAGGTCATAGAAAAACCGTTAAAATGTAAAAAATCGATTTTAATGCTAATGAAGCGTAGACATGTCACCTAATTAAGACATCAGGCTGATCTAGTTCTCCTTGTCACCCGAACCAACAACTTAAATATTATTAAAAATTATACGGAATTAAATTATACGTTGTTTTATTTACAAACTCCATTTATATAACAATCATATTTATCTCCCGTTTATTGCAGCAAGTGGAAAAGGTAATTCCTTCTCATTATGTCACGCTTCGGAACAAAAAAGGCAAGACTGCAGAGGAGCTCTTCAAAGAGAGTCACCAGGACCAACTGAAAAATGCACAAACATGGATAAAGGAAACGACCCAGTCTTGTTCCACAGTAGCTGCACTTGTTGCTACTGTTGTCTTTGCTGCTGCCTATACTGTGCCCGGAGGTTCTGATAAGAATGGCACGCCCAACTTCATCAACTCTCCCTATTTTCTGGTTTTCACTGTCTCGGATGTTCTTTCCTTAGCAAGCTCCTTGACTTCGCTTGTGGTATTTCTGTCTTTGTTGACCTCTCCATTTGAGCTACAAGAATTCCACATCTCTCTTCCTCGGAAACTTCTTGTTGGCTTCACCTTCCTCTTCTTTGCTGTGATAACGACCATGCTATCTTTTGGGGCCACAATCTTGATACTCATTCAGTCAGAGAAAAAGTTGACAACATTACTCCTTTCCATTGCTGCATTCCTTCCAGTCTTAGTATTTGCAATAATGCAATTCCGTCTGTACGTCTCATTTATGGGCTCTACATACAACATTCTCAGGATAAGCGGGAAAGCTCTGCCACGGTTTCTTGTCCCTTGCCTACCCCGGCAGAAAAAGCTCCGTCGTGTTGATTAATATGGGAGATTTAACTGGCATAGAGGTTATTCCATTTTCTTGATGATTTGAACCTCTACCATAGATCATTATATATTGTGTTTTATTGCATGTATGGTTGTGATTCAGTTTCGTGATATTGAAGTGGTTGTGCTGTTTTCAATGGCGGCCTTGAAGCCAGTACGTATTATATATAGTTTGTCACAGGGTGGTATTTGAATGGTATGATTACAGGCAAGGTTGTCAAAATCGCGTTTTGACTCGTAAAATCGTACGATTTTACGAGTCAAAACATGCGATATCGCGCAAAATCGCGATATCAGAACCGATTTTACGATTTCAATTTAAAAGCCCCAATATAATTGTTGTCCCCCAATATAATTGCTCCCCCCAATATAATTGCTCCCCCCGTTCCTCCCCCAATATTATAATTGCTCCCCCCAATATAATTGCTCCCCCCGGACCCCTCCCCTCCAATATTATAATTGCTCATTTGCTCCCTAATCGTTCCTCCCAATATAATTGCTGCACAGCCCCCCCATTAGCCTTGATTTTTGTGATAGTTGGGATTCATTTTCGTGGATCTCACTAAAATTATGACAAACATTTTGTCCAAGTAAAGTATTTTTTTCAAGAGGTTTTTTTCTTGGTTAGAAAATGTTTTTTATAAAAAAATATTATTTTTGTTTTAAATTATTTTTTAATGTTTTTTTTATTTTCATATAATAATATCAAATTACTTTTTCTAACATGTAATTAACTGTTTTGCGGACTTATAAATAAAGTACCATGTAGTGTATATATATTATTGTGGTGTATGTTGCTTTTAAAAATTAATATTTATTTAAAAATATATACTATAATAATGCTGAATTTATATTTTTTTATTTTTTATATCAATATATATGTTTTTATTGTGATGAATGCTTAAGGAATGATGAGGAAACACACCAGCAGATTGTTTGTTTTAAATTTGTTGATTATTAGTTAATGAAAAGTTATTTTATATTATATATGACTTTTATTTGAATCTTATATTTTAAGATGCTTGAATTATATATGAATTTTTATTTGAAGGCTTGAAATATGCATGAAGTTTTATTTGAAACATGTTTTTTAATGTCCTTGAAATATGTATGAATTTTTATTTGAAACATGAATTTTTTTAATATATTTCAAAATTCCTTACGATTTTACGATTTTACGATCCGTTTTTACGATCCGATTTTGTGAAGGGCTTTCCGTTTCGTTCTAAAATCTCGATTTTAACAACCTTGATTACAGGCCTTCAAGCTTGCTCCAATCAGTTACATGGTAATAAAATTGGATGTAAATTATAAATGTTTAATATGTGGTCAG
Organism: Populus alba; assembly: GCF_005239225.2. Taxonomy (NCBI): domain Eukaryota; kingdom Viridiplantae; phylum Streptophyta; class Magnoliopsida; order Malpighiales; family Salicaceae; genus Populus; species Populus alba. Next base: position 790,668 of record NC_133294.1, on the reverse strand, counting down.
TTCTGAAGTGCAGGAATAGTGGAGGCCTATTTTGTAAATTATAAATAGTAGAGGCCTATTTTATAAATTATAAATATTTAGTGTGTGTTTGAATTAAAAAAAGAATTTTTATTGTTTTGTAAACATAGCTCCCAATCACCCCCCAAAAAAAAAAAAAACTAGACTCAATAAGCAAAACTAGCCGCCAGCTGCCTTTTCTTCTTTCCTTCAGATCAGCACCAAACCGTAAAAACCCAAACCACCAACCCTCTCCATCATCTTCTTTGTTTTTTTTTTTTTATTCCAGAAAACCCTATTTCTCAAAAAGCGTACTTTGTGGGTCCAGGTAAGCGAGTAAAACCCTGATTGTCTCAGGCTTTTACAAGAGGTGTACGCCCTGACTCGAACTCGAGATCTGCTGTACAAATCTCAAGCCCTTTACCATCACGTTACGTTTTTTTGAGACCTCTCCATCATCTTCCCTAACGCGCAAGCACCGAGAGACCCACTCTCACTGATACAAAGCTTCATCCCTCTCTTTAGACCAAAATAATTAACCCACCTCCCACTTCTACACCTCCAGTAACACCATCACCAACAACCCCACCCTCCAAGTCAACCCGTCTTCACCCGGAATGTCCAATCTTGTCCCAAGAAAACAATTTTTCATTTCCCAGGACTATGCATCGCACAATTTTTCTGTGTACATAATTTATATTATGCAGAGCATGTCTGCTAATTGTAACACCACTTGGTGTGTTGAAATATTTTCTACACCTACTCTCTGCATCTACATGTAAGCATGGCACATACCAGACAGCTCTAAGATCTAACTTGTTGTTGCTGAGCCGTTGTAACTGTACCTTTCCCTATCTTTGATACTCTGTTTCCAGAAAACCTTCTCTGTTTCTTGGAAATTAAAATCCAAGAAATGGCCACCATCTATCCATTGAATCAATTTCCAGAATTACGTGCATATGTTAATTGGGGTTCAATTTATTTTGAATAAAAAGGACACTGGAGTATGGGAGGCAGACTCACAAGGAAGGTTCAATTCATTTGGATGTTGCTTCAGAATAGAGTCTGCACTCGGGAGTTTCTTCTCCACAGGAATCTGATAGACACCGGTCAAAGTAATTGTTCATCTTTTCTTGCACTGTGATGATGTGTGGAAACTGTGGATGAAGTTCACAAAATGGTTAGACTGCAGCTGGATTATGCCTCAGGAGTGCACTGGTGACTTGGATATTCCAACGAAAAGCAATTATTTTGCTTTTGCATGGCATTTTATGGGGCATTTGGACATCAAGAAATAAACTAATTTTTGAAAACAAAAACCCGATTAGATTGCAGCGTTTTCCCTAATCCTTCACCACCTAGCACTATTGTTGCACAATGTGGACAATAATTTCTCATATACAGGGATGGATCTTTACAGAAGTCCGATAGAATCTGATGCTGGACAAACAACTGCTGAATATTGCTCTGCAAGTATAACTGTTAGGTTTGTTGCCATTAATGTGCAGCAACAACCATTGACAATTGCAGCAGCTGAACATGGTAGTTGCACCAATCATTGATAAATGGTGCAACCCATGTGCAGCCACTGTTGATGAAGAAGAAGAGCTGCCATTGAAGCCTATAAATAGGCACCAAGAGCAGAGAGCAAAGTGAGAGAGTGTAGAGAGATTGTGAAGAGAAGGAGAGAGAAAGAGGAGCTGCTGCCATGGGCAGCAGCCCTGCTGCCATGGGCAGCAGCCCTGCTGCCATATGCAACAGTGTGTTTGAGCTAGGAGTAGAGTAGAGTGAAGTGATCCTCCTCCTTCATGTATTTATTGTATCCTTTCTCTATCTTTAAATAAAATGGACCTCTCCCGTGGATGTAAGCAATTTGCCGAACCACGTAAAATATGGTGTCAGTGTGCTTACCCTCCTATGAACAATTATCAGTACATCACCGGTCAGATTTCCCCAACAATTGGTATCAAAGCATTTGGTTTAAAGTGGTGTTTGATCTTTGCTCAAAAATGAAAGTTTTCAAAATTGTGTTTTGACCATACCACCGTGTAGAGGAGGAAGAGACGAAGCCACTGGTGAAAACTGCGTCGAAATCAGACGTCGAACATGGCCGTACGCTCCGTCACGCGCTGGCGAGGTTGCTACCCACGCGCGCAAACGCGCGCCATGCGTCACATGCGTCTTCTCTGTTCGGATGGGCCGACCCGACTCGAATACCAGACGACCCGACCCACGTGGCTGACCCGGATAAGGATGACGTTAGCATGACGTAATTGTGACGTCAGCATGCATAGTAAGCATGGCCCATGATGACATCAACATGATATAATGGTGGCGTCAGCACAGTGGGGCCCACAAGCTGAGCCGAGGGACAGGATTCTGTGCAGCAGACTCTACGTGCAACTGGATCTGAGATTGAATCTGAGCCGTTGATTAGGCCAGAATTGTTTTGATCAAATCTTAGCTATCTGAAGTGGGATTTGGACAATTCAAGACATGTTTCCAGCTAATTTGATCATTCCGGATGCAATGGTACGGTCTGATCATTGAGATTTGACACCGAAAATGGCTGTGGTGAATTATTAAAGAGAGATTGCCCGATTAGGAGGCATCTGAAGGTCTGGATTGAGGTCGATGGAGATGAAGAAGAAGAAGATGCACATGTTTACCCAATTACATGTGCTGAATTATTAAATGGGGAAATTTAATGCCTTGAAGGAAGGCAAAATTAGGACACTCTGGACACCCGATCATGTGGACAATTTGAGGTGGAGAGTGAAAATTGACGAAGACCAATCTTGATGAATCTAAGCACTGGTAGTCTCGCTAGATGTTGAGAAATCAGGTATGAAACCAGGATACCCAGATCACCTGTAAAGGAAAGCCGCAACAAAGCTAGCAAATGGTTGTATATACGGAAAGACAGTACGATGGATAGATATGGCCTAAGAAGTTTTGTCTAGGAGATTGAGTTTAAAGCGGGACCAGTGTGCTTCCCCCTCCTATGAGCAAATATCAGTACATCACCGGTCGGAATTTCCCCAACAATTGGTATACCAGTGTGACCCATCCAATCTTTCCTAGGAACTTGCTTAGTGGAAGGATTATCCATACGGTACTATTTTCACATATATAGCAGTTTGTAATGAAACTGATGAAGACTAGCAGGATAACAACACAAGGGGAACAATTGGGTTCCGTATGATCAAAGATCTGATGGAGTGGTGATTTCTCCAAAGAAGTTAGATTCAGTGACTGTAATTTCTCGAGGGGAGAATTGATGAAGACACTGATAATAGAAGAGAAATACAACAATGTGATAAAGATTGGCACCCTATTTTGACTTGGATAGGTGTTGTGACAGGATGAGCTGCTGTCAAACATAAGCAAGGAATATGGAGAAATCTGGTGAACAGAAATTGCACGAGGCACACAGAGATTGTGCAGGAGTACCTGAGGGATCCAACGAGGTACTGTAATGAGACAACAGGTGCAAGGAGAAGAAGAGTTCCCAGATGAAGCTTAGAGCAGAGACTGTGTACCTGAGGACCTTTCCAATGCATGCAAGGATGGAAAGATAAGCTGTTGCAGAAGCACCTAATTGAGGGGGTGCGAACGCCTGTGATAAAAGGCGACCGCCTATGAAAGGCGAAGACACCAAAGAGAGTGGTGTAGGTGGAGCTGTCAAGCAGAAATGCGTAGAAGCTCCAAACATAGAAATCGAGGTGGAGGATTGCGAGGAGTATACCACAACTTTCTCTTTCTATGTAATCAGTGGCAACAATCTCTCCCAAGTCCACATGGTGGTAGAGAATCTTGGAGCCACTGAAGCATCCCAGCTGAAGGAGGATGCGACTGCCTATGAAAGGCAAAGACACCTCAGGAGAAGGTGTGTGGGCCATGATAGGAGCCCCAGTTCAGACCGTCGTATGACAATGAGCGGAGACACCTTAGAAGAAGGTGTGAAGGCTAGGATTGGAGCCCCAGTTCAGAACGCCCCAGAGTCAATGTGATGGCTGGATATGAGTGGACAGGTGTATGGATAGCCAATGAAGTGGCTATGATGAGTATGAAGACAAATGCAGGATTGACTTTCATGGATATTGCCCCCATGCTAAAGATCAATGAGCTAGAAGACATTTTCCTTGGACAATAAGTGGGTGACTTGTGGAGCATTAAGACGCGACTGCTATGAAGGAGCAGAGGGCATGCGCAGGTTCTGAGAACAAGTCGACTATTGTCAAGGTGATGAGCTCGGTGAAGGCATTGTTATACTCAAAGTATCAAGACATATATGGATCAACCTTTAATGGGTTGTCCCCATAGTTAAAGGTGGAGAGCTACCTGAACTCTTGAGACTAAGAGCGGGAGACTCACAGAGAAGTAAGGCGTGGTTCCTAAGGTGGAACAGAGGGCAGGCGCAACTCCTGGATGAGTAGACTCTTGGAAGAGTAGTGAGCTCGTGATCACATTAAAATACTCAATGACTGTCGCACTTGGAAATATCAGTTTGAGGGGGTGTTGTAAGCCTTGGTGTGAGGCTTGGTAAATCATTCCGGATCGAGCATGGTTGATATGCTCGAAGGGGAATGTTGTGTCCTAGAGACAAGCGTGAACACTCTTCAGATGTGAAGTAGCAGACCATCTGGTTGTAGTGATCCTTTTGTATGAGAAAAGGTGTGCTTTGGTGACTCTGGTGATTGAAAGGTGTAGCAAGTACCTGTAAACTTGGCCGGAGATGCTCTCATAATAGTAAGCTTGGAAGAGCTGCAAGATGCAAGCTTGTACTGAAGAAGCAAGCGGACAGTTGCCCCACATGAATGGCAAAGGGGGTGATTGTTAGGTTTGTTGCCATTAATGTGTAGCAACAACCATTGACAATTGCAGCAGCTGAACATGGTAGTTGCACCAACCATTGACAAATGGTGCAACCCATGTGCAGCCACTGTTGATGAAGAAGAAGAGCTGTCATTGAAGCCTATAAATAGGCACCAAGAGCAGAGAGCAAAGTGAGAGAGTGTAGAGAGATTGTGAAGAGAAAGAGAGAGAAAGAGGAGCTGCTACCATGGGCAGCAGCCCTGTTGCCATATGCAGCAGTGTGTTTGAGCTGGGAGTAGAGTACAGTGAAGTGATCCTCCTCCTCCATGTATTTATTGTATCATTTCTCTATCTCTAAATAAAATGGACCTCTCTCGTGGATGTAGTCAATTTGCCGAACCACGTAAAATATGGTGTCAGTGTGCTTACCCTCCTATGAACAATTATCAGTACATTACCGGTCGGAATTCTCAATAATAACATGGATCCTCATTCTATTAAATATAGACCAAAATAGTGTAGCAATTTTCGGACAAGCTGATAGAAAAGTCACTCTTTCCATTTTTAAACCAATCATTTGTTTATTAGATTCACAATTTACCCCTTTATCATTTGCACATCAATTATTTCAACTTGAAATCTTTAATTTTTAAATGAGATTCATTTAATAATTTTAAAATAACTCTTAATACTTGAAACCTATTTGAATTTAAAAATTTATGCTATATTATAATTGATTTTATCAATTTAATAAAAAACCAATGAAGATAATGAGATTAGAACCCATGACATATTAATTTCTTTGCTATTAAAATTAAATATACTATAAAAAATAATCTCAACTCCAAAAATTAAACTCTTAATAGGGTCTAAGAAATAGTTTTAAGAACATAAGATAACAAAGAATCTATAGTATTCTGGTCAATCAGAAATATGGAAGAGAACTGCAATATTATTCCCGGCCTGCCTTGTTCAAGAATGTAGTTATTACGGGATGTTGCTAAAATAGTAATTATATTAATAATAAGATGATGTTTAGAGTGGTAGTTATGGTATGGTGGTGTGATGATGGCAATAATTATAATAATATTATTGAATGCTATAGTTTAGTATTGTGAAAATATATTTTTTTTCACGAGATTAAAATATTTTTCGACACTATTAAGAGAATAACCGAAGATGGCAAAAGTGGAGAAAAGAATACTTCCATTTTGTTGCGAAACATAATTTACCACTCTAAACGGAAAAGGGGAAGATTGGACTAGCAAGGACTGCCTGAGAATCATTTTTATCCTCTTGCTGCTTGGACTGTGGGATCTATTTCGGACGAGACAACACTGTCGATTTAGTGCTTCCATTTTTATTTATGCATGGGTTTGATTTTCTCGCCGGAGCGTTTAACGGAGGACATCCTCTCCATCCTAAACATGTTAGCAAAAAGAGAAAGGAAGGAAAGATGGAAAACCCAGCATAAAAACAGGAGTCAAAGACAAGTAATTATGTTTATGGTAGGGCAAAATGAAAGGTGGATTCTAGCACCCATGGCGCCACAAAATAGGTGGAGGAAAGGAAGGAGAGAGGCCGTGGGGGAGACAAAGATACCCATTTATGCTGGACCACATGCCTTGTTTTTATTATATTCTTATAAAAGAAATAAATAAAACTTTAGCTTTATTATATTCTCGTAATAGTTTCACTTTATAAACTGAACAAGCAAAACACAGATACTAATTTACTTTTGTTTTTTTTCTTTGAATGATTGTATATATAGGGATCTCAGACGGTTTAATTAAGAGAAAGTAGAAGCTAGATTGTTTCTTTGTACCTCTCCGAAAACAGGTTTATGCTGGACCACATGCCTTTGCTTTGCCCTGCACTCCAGTGTAAAAGAAGTCACATGGATGGAGCTTCATTTTTGTTCTTTTCAATGTACATAGTATCTAAAGATACATTGCTCTTTATATATATATATATATATATATATATATATATATATATATATATATATATAAGATTTACTAACTTACTGAACTAAGAAAAAGAATTCCGACATAAGTCTAATCTTAATATATTTATTTTTATAGTGATCGATCAAACAAGTTCTTAAGCTACAAAACGCAGAGTAATTTTTAAATTACTATTAAGAAAATATCCCTATAAAGGAGGAGCTCATCCGAGCATGAAGTCACCGAAAAGAAAAGGTGCATTTTAAGAGATCAATACAAAGTATTATTTAATTATTTAAAAAGAAATAGAAAAGTAAGATGTGTGCTGATAGTTTTTTTAAAAGTTGATATAAATTATATATATAAAAAACTTAAGTTTTTTAGTTAAGATAATGATTAACTATAGAAAATAAGTTTTGCACCCAACCTTTTTTAATTAAAAATATTTTATCATAATGCAGGAATATTTATATTCATTTTGTATTTCCAGGTCAGAAACTACAGATCACATCCGTTTTCATTATAATTAAATGTCTTGAAAAATCTGAAACAAATAGTTTATTGGTGGGGACTTTCATGGTTCATAACTCATTTATTGGATGATTTGTTTCATTAGTGGAAAGGATTGATCAAAGGAAAGTTCAAACGAAAGGTATGGCAAGGATTATAATTTGGCATACTAAAGCTAATTCTTATATGAAGATGAAGCAATCATCCCTGATTTTTTGTTGTTTATTTCAAAAGGCCGCATCTTGGATTCAATTCTTTAAACCTAGTTTTATACTTACTTGCATGGATCTATTAACATATTGGATACATTAAATAGCCTAATTCTCAGCTGCTTTACTTCCATAATAAGCCAACATCTTTTTCTGTTTCTGTCTTATCCTCCAATGTAACCTTTCTTGTTGCTGCAGTTGAGAACAATTAAAGTAGGATTATTCCAAAAGGAAAAAGGGGAAACCAGTAATAATTTACTTTCTCCCTTTTTGCTTGCCTATTTTAGAAGCAAGAATGTGAATCATATAAAATCATATATGGTTTTTAGGAAGTTGATATAAAATCATATAATTTTTAGGGTCTCATATGTTAGCAAACATATCCCATATTGAATAAATATAAAAATATAAAGAAATATTGAATGGACCACACATTACAAGACTTGAGTTTTTCAGCTATTTAATTTAATATAAAACTTTACAAGGCTTAAGTTTTTTAATGAGTAAGCAAATAAAGTAAAGAGGGATGCATTAGAAATTAATATATTAGATTCCATCATTGTTATATTTTTATAAAGGAAGTAAATAGAACTTTAGCTTCATTAATTATATTCTCATAATAGTTTCACTTTATAAACTAAACAAGCAACACGCAGATCCTCATTTACCTTTTTCTGTAATATAAAGGGTTCCCAAGCTACAAGCTAGGTAGAGGAGCATTTCGATCATTTCCATCACTAAAAGGTATGATATACAAACAATTCTCTTTGAGTGCTTACTTCCTAATTTTGTTTTCCATTATATTAATTAATGATCGGTATTATGAGTTAATATAAATTTATTTTTAGGATTTTACCTAACAATTTTATTTTATTTTTTTGATGAAGTCGATAATTTCATTAATATCTCTTGTAGCCAGTAAAATAGTGACTATACAAAGAGAGAAAGAAAACAACAAAGAAAGTATCATGTAATTTACAAAACAGAGCAGTAACAATTTAATTAGCTTTGAGTTGAGATTGTTAATTAACAATAGTTACTTGCATTTTATGTAGAGAGCAAATATGGATTCTGATGAGACGATACAGGAGACACCTTATGGAGCAGCCATGAGTGGAGATTGGAAAAGCATGATTGAGTACTATCAGGAGCATTACGAATATTTTTTCTCTCCAGTTACGCACTCTTTGGATACTGTACTTCATCTAGCTGTGCACAGCAACGAAGAGCAACCACTTAAGGATTTACTTGAAATAGTGAAGGAAAGAGCATTTTCTGCAACTGAGGAAGGTTTTCTCAAGACAAAAAACAGATTTGGAAATACGGTTCTTCACGAGGCAACCATCTATGGGAATTATGAGGCTGTAAGACTCTTGGTAGAACGTTCTCCAGACCTAATTTCCATTCCGAATGTGTACGGTGAAACCCCACTGTTTACAGCTGCTGGATATGGTGAGGCAAAAATAGTGGAGTTTTTAATCCGTTTCAAACCAGAACAATGCGTGGATGATAATGGCCACCTGATATCAATTCACATCAAGCGATCGGAAGATGACCTGTCCATCCTTGGCGCTGCTATCATAGGGCAACACTTTGGTAACAATTTCTCTCTTTATAGAATTCTCAAATTTAAAAAGTGTGTGTGTGTATCATATATATTGTATAATTTTTGAATGTCTAATTTCATGAATGCAGAAACAGCTTTACTTTTGCTAGAACTGGATGAATCGCTCCACAGCTTGAAGGACAAAAATGGCATAACTGCTCTTCAACTTCTAGCCCACATGCCATCTGCTTTTGAGAGTGGATTTCCCATGGGCATATTTGAAAGACTCGTATACTGTTGTATGCCTACTCCAAACACACTATTAGACCTTACAATAGTGCCTACATATATATATACATGCATGTGTGTGTGTGTGTGTGTGTGTGTGTTTAGACATCTATATGTCTATGATTTGAACTCTAAATTATGTTGCAGGTCTTCCTGTTCGCCGCAAGGTAGAATTCCAAGTAAAAACTAGTGGCCAGGCACGGGAGGGTGTGGGAGATATTGAGAGCGGTTGGGGTAGCAGCTTGGAGAGGAAACCAAGCGGCCTACTCAACTATTTTAAGGTCCCTAAAGGTATATATTGGACACACAATCGAGACCTGTTCTTTTGGTTTCAAGGCTAGCTAGGTGGTATTATTGAGCAACCTTTCTATAACGAGATTAGATATATTTCTGGAGGGTACATTTCATTCATGTCCAAATTAAGGAATCATAACTGATTATTGAATTTGATGCCATTTATTGAATTTCTGTTATAACTGATCATTGAATTTGACTTTCTGTTATACAATGAAACACCCTCTCTTTTTTTAATGTTTATGTTTCTAGTGACTTTCTGTTATAACTGATCATTGAATTTGATGCCATTTATTGAATGGGATAATTGACTCTTATTATATGAGATTTGTGATTCTGGTCATTGAATTTGATATTTATTTTTATATATTACTCATACTATTTATTTATTCCACGTGGGATTGGTGGTTCTATATATCATTGTCATTTATAAAGAATATGGATTGATGAAATGATTTATTTACATGCATAATTCTTATGCTTGAAACAAATGGGATTCAATGTTACATGCTCATAAACTTAACAATGAGGATACTTAACTTTAAGACACAGAGAGGTTGAGCCTTTTCCTACAAAAACTTTCCGTGAATTTGATGATTTGATATATATATATACTGGAATGACTTTGATCCAGTTCTTTATTATTATTGTTATTATTATTTTACTTTAGTTCATCCTTCTACTATCATTGTTAATGTTTCTTTCTATGTCATAAAAATGGCTACCTCTCATCCATGTTTAATTTCATTCGCTTTCGCATGAACATGAAGTACGATGTTGGCCAGCAAGGCTACAAGTATTCTGGAACCAGAAAAGAAAGCATGTATTTGCTTTGAGACTAGCCAAAAAACTAATAAAGAAAGATGAGTCATTGAAAGTCAGAAGAGACCAAAATGAAGAGGAAGAAAAAGAGCAGGGAATGGGTGGGGAAAAAGATGAAAAGGGAAAAATAGAAATAGAAACAGAACCTCCTGTAACGAGCTCATCATTAACTAGCAATAAGTAGATCCCATTGTTTCTTGCAACGAGAAATGGAATAGAAGAGATTGTGTGGGAGATAATAAATCAATATCCCCACGCTGTTGAGCATCTCAATGAGGAGGGTCAGAGCATTTTGGATGTGGCCGTCATGCATCGGCAGAAAAAGATCTTCAATCTTGTGAAACAACTGAAAGTACCATTGGCTAGACTGCATCGAGTTATTGATAAGAAGAAGAACACATTGTTGCACCATGTTGCAGATATGGAGCATTACAGAGGAGGAACCAAGCCTGGGCCTGCACTTGAACTTCAGGAGGAGTTGCAATGGTTTGAGGTGAGCCCTTTTCATCCCTTTGTCTTTACCTCCGGATAAAATTTATTCATGGACTTGGTATAGTGTATTAGAGTACCAAACCTATAAAAACATTTGTTTCAATCAAATTACCCAATCCAGTTAAGGTCATAGAAAAACCGTTAAACTGAAAAAAATCGATTTTAATGCTAACGAAACGTAGACATGTCAACTAATTAAGACATCAGGCTGATCTAGTTCTCCTTGCATGTCACCCGAACCAATTACTTAAATATTATTAAAAATTATACGGAATTAAATAATACGTTGTTTTATTTACAAACTCCATTTATATAACAATCATATTTATCTCCCGGTTATTGCAGCAAGTGGAAAAGGTAATTCCTTCTCATTATGTCACGCTTCGGAACAAAAAAGGCAAGACTGCCGAGGAGCTCTTCAAAGAGAGTCACCTGGACCAACTGAAAAATGCACAAACATGGATAAAGGAAACGACTCAGTCTTGTTCCACAGTAGCTGCACTTGTTGCTACTGTTGTCTTTGCTGCTGCCTATACTGTGCCCGGAGGTTCTGATAAGAATGGCAAGCCCAACTTCATCAACTCTCCCTATTTTCTGGTTTTCACTGTCTCGGATGTTCTTTCCTTAGCAAGCTCCTTGACTTCGCTTGTGGTATTTCTGTCTTTGTTGACCTCTCCATTTCAGCAACAAGAATTTCACATCTCTCTTCCTCGGAAACTTCTTATTGGCTTCACCTTCCTCTTCTTTGCTGTGATAACGACCATGCTATCTTTTGGGGCCACAATCTTGATACTCATTCAGTCAGAGAAAAAATTGACAACATTACTCCTTTCCATGGCTGCATTCCTTCCAGTCTTCGTATTTGCAATAATGCAATTCCGTCTGTACGTCTCATTTATGGGCTCTACATACAACATTCTCAAGATAACCGGGAAAGCTCCGCCATCGTCTCTTGTCCCTTGCCTACCACGGGAGAAAATGCCCGGTCTTAAGAAAAAAGGAAAAAAATAAGCACCACTTGATTAATATTGAAGATTAAAGTGGCATCGAGTTCCTTGTTATAGTTGGTTTGAACCTCCATTAATCACTATTTATGGAGTGTTACAGAATGTTTGGTTGTTCAATTTCGTGATATTTATAAAGTTGTGCTCTTTTTAATTATAGTTTTTCTTAATTAAAAAATAATATAAATTATATTTTGAAACTTTACCTAACAGTTTAAGTTATTATATTGAGATAATTCTTCAATATAATATAAGAGTTTTAATCATCAAACGATCACGAGAATTTCATCATTCTCATTTATTTGATAAAAATTAAGTATATAATAATATAGATTTTACAAGTTTTAAGTCTAAAATGGATTGAGATGGTTTTTTAATATAAATTAATATGTCTTATGTATAGTGTGTAATAGGTTGGTATTTAACTTAACAAGTTAGGACTAAAATGTTGCTTCAATCGGTTACTTGTAGTAAAATTGGGTGTAAGTTTATGATTATTATTATTAATGGATATCTCTCTTCGATTTTCTCAATCACCTACAAGTTCGTTTTCTCAATCAACTTGAGGGGACTATTTATTGTATTCCACAGTACTACCAGGTATTACAATGATCTTGATACAATAGATTTTGATCAATATTTAGATTATATGGGTGGCAAGACTCATATGGGCTGGATCCAGCAGGCTAACCGGATACTGGCCCATTGGCCCAAGCAAGTAACCTGTTTTTTTTTTATTTGGCGTGCGTGAACAGCAACAAGGTAATTAAATTGTAAAGCATCTCCAATGCAAAAAGCCAAATTGAGAAGCTAAATTGATAAAATGGCTTTTTGAATAGTATAAAATATAGTTTTTTTGATTATATGCATTCCAATGGTAAAAAGCTATTTAGAAAAGCCATTTATATTTTAATATATTTCATGTTAAATTCATTTTTATATTTTAGAGAATATCTTCTGATTCACTCATAAGAAAGTTGGTAAAAGAGCTTGGAAAATTTGAATTCATCTACATTAAAAAAAACCTCAAGTTAAAACCTTATAGGAGAGTGTAAAAGAAACGTACATTCAATGTCTAGCAATTTTATAGTTTACATACATGTGAATTAATAACAAGCATTGCATTCTACTTATTCTAACATTACAATTTGATTATTTTTTGGAACTAAGAGAGGATTGATATACTGGTTTAATTGCATTTTCAACAAGACAAAATATAATTAACCTCAAATTAAAACAGACAATCAAAAATAAATTTTAAATATGCCACTCTATATTTTTATCAATATTAGCTACCATTATTACTTCCTCTTAATTTTGTCAAAGATAACAACATAAATAAAAAAATGTTTTTCATAACCCATATCAAAAACATAAAATTACAAAGAAATAAAAATCATCACAAATATCAAATTAACAACAAAAAATCTACAAAATCAAGAGATATTAAAGAGAAAATATAAAAAGCTTTTAAATAAACATACCTTTTAATTTCAGCTAATTAACACAATCGATGTTATTAATTAACCAGAAAATAATTGATTCTTGTTTTTTTAAATTTAGGAGAAGAGTGAGGCACAATACAAGATTTAAAACAAAAATAAGTTTTTTTCCTTACTTTTAAAACACAATCGATGCTGGAACGCTTGGGGACGACATGGTGGCGAACGTGTTCTGGCTAGCCAAAGCTACTTTCTTCTCCTCTGTTTTTTTTTTTTTTTTGCTTTTCTTCTGGTCTTGCTTTTCTTTGCTTGGTTTCTTTTTGCTTTTCTTATTCTCTCTGTCTCTGTTTGTGTCCGTCTCTGTTTCCTTTGTTTTTGGGTGGTTAGGTGATCTGTTGTTTAGGAGACAACAGACATTCCTTTTCTGGAGTCCTGGAAGAAAGCCCAGAAATCTTTCTTCGTTTATTTTGTGTTCTCCTGGGTTCTCTTTATCTCTTTGTTCTTGATCTTCTTCTCTGGTTTTTTTCTCCTTCCATGTCTCTCTCTGTTTTCGTTCACTTTCTCTGTATTCGTTCTTCGTTTGTATCTGTCTTCTTTCCCTTTCTCTCTCTCTGTCCTCCTGTTCGTTCTGTTCCGCTGTGTTCTGTCCTCTCTGTGTTTGCTTCGTTCCCCCAGCTCGTTCTCTCTTCCCCCTCCTGCTTGTTGCCTTTTTCTTGTAGGCGAGAGGGATCGTGGGCAGCTGAGACGTGACCCACGATCTTCAGTAGTTTCCGCTGAATCGGTGGGATGAAGGAGATGAATGGTTTGTTTTGAAACGACGCTTTTGCACATGAAATGCAGATTTCCAATTTGCCCCTAAACGTCTGACATTTAGCAATTGGATCCTCACGGAAATCTTTTTTTTATTATTTTACCCTGGCTAAATTGCAATTGAACTCCTGTATTTTATAGCCATTTACCAAATAGTTCTTGGTTTCTAATTTAATCAATTAAGCTTCATTGACTCTTCAACTTTTAATTCTTTCAACATTACCCCTGAAAAAATCAATTAACCCCCCTATGGTATAACTACCTATGCACTTTGATCCTTGGACTTTAATTTCTTGCATTTTCGACCCAAATTAGCCCCAAACTTTGGTATTTATTCAATTAAGCCCTTGATTGCATTAATTAAATAAATCAAAGTTTAATTAAAAGTCTTCAACTTTTAAGCCTTTCAAAATTACCCTTGGAAAAATCAATTAACCCCCCTATGTATCACTATCTATGCACTTTGGTCCTTGGACTTTAATTTCTTGTATTTTCTACCCAAATCAGCCCCAAACTTTGATATTTCTTCAATTAAACTCTTAATTACATTAATTAAATAAATCAAAGTTTAATTAAGTCTATAAACTTATTAATTCTTTTTAATTTTTTACTAAATTGACTCCCAAATTTATAATTTCATTCTTATTATGTTAACTCAATTCTCAAATTATTTTTTTATTCATTCATTTTTATTTTTATTTATTTTTTATATATATTATTTATTTAAAAATAAATTTCAAAATTAGGTTACTACAATAACAAGTTTTCAATCAATAAAGCTACAGGCTAAATGAAACCCAAATTCCAAAAAGAGGCACACAATTTGACCCTTTAAAACTCATGATTTTTCCAACCTTTTTTTTCCAACCTCTTCAAAATATTTTACATATCTAGTTTGATACTTATTTACGTAATGTGTAATGTGAATTGTAACATAATTATATATTTTTAATAAAAATGTGACAAATATTAAAGAGAGGAAAATATAAAAAATATAGACACATAAAAAAAAATGCTATCTTTTGACAAAGGTTTTCTTTAAGAGGAAGAGCTTCTCAAAACAAATAAATAACTTAATCTAATGATGTCAAATATAAGATAAAACAATAGCTAAATGACCCTTTAAAAAAATACTAAGATTCAATTTATTAATATTATAAATTTTAATTTAATTTATTATTTTAGAATTAAAATTATATGTAGAATGGAAGAAAATAAAAATATAGGCAAGAATAGAAATGCTATAATTTTTTTTGTTTAAAATGAGTATTTTTTAAAAAATATTTCTAACTATTTTAAAATATATATATATAAAATATAATATATATTTTTTAATTTTTGTAACTATTGAGATCTTATTAAAAATATTTTGTTGACATGACCCAGAAACATAATATAAACTTGAATCGTAAAACCATAAAATTATAGGTAATATTTTTTAATTAATTATATAGTGACAATTCCAATCAATAAATTAAATTACATTAAAATATAATAAAACGAGTCAACAATATTATAATCAATGAGTGATCTAAATTAAATAAAATGAGAGAGATAAATAGTATGAATCAATAAATTACAAACATGGATAAATAAAAAGTCTCAGAACAAAGCTTTTCAATACAGGGGAATCACTAAATGGTATGAACTACACATGAACCTGGTGACAACATGATTATTCACATCACAATAAATTCTAATGGACACCTTTTGGGTTGAAAGCTAATGAACCTAAACTAGTAATTAAGTAACATAAATTCAATAATGAAATAAATTCCTAAACAATGTCTAATATATTAGAAAAAATTCAAATTAAAAATAATTATTTAAAATAATAAAAAATAATAATAATAAAGTTTTCATGTTTAAATTTCTCCATGTAACTCGAATCTCAAATTTTTACATATTTTTGACATATTTGAGTTCTGATTTCAAATATGTCGCTCTCTTTTTTCTGGATGAATTACTATGCGTATAATATATGATTGGAAAGCTTCCAATGTTCCATATATGTCACAAGTAGCACACAAAGGTCTAGTTTGATATATTTAACAAGATTCATCTGCTAATTTTAAACCCTCTAAAATATTATGTTTCTGAACTTCATTTAACCTGAAAATTTATCATAATATATTTTCATGTGTTTAATATTTTCCCATCAAAGTTTAGCTCTATCCAAATTTACGCTTTAAAAGATATGTTCAATCTCGTAAAATTGATCATCAAATATTTTAAAACTAAATTTAAACATAACTTTGTTCATATCATAAATTTAATAAATTTAAAAAATCAGATTGTATTTATTAATTTTATTGATTTTGTACTAGTTAATTCCGATTTTACTAAACTCAAAAACTCGATTCTTACGAAAATAATGTCAGGGCTTCAAGCGCTTCAATCGGTTACTTGGTAATTATTGATGTTAGAAAAAGACAAATAATAGCCCAACCCAACTCACCATGGGCTGGTCATCACCTTGCCTGGACTTGCCAGGCGACCAGCTCGTCAAAAGGCGAGCTGGAAAGTCACCTTGCTCAGGCGAGGTCGCCCTTGGACCAGACATTCCACCCAGGTCACTCAACCATACATTTTTCTCCACCTTAATATATATTTTTTCATTTTTCATGCTCAAAGTATGCCAGCTCACCATCACTTACGTGCCAAGTGCCACATCGCCCCACCTACATGGCACATGTCACCATCACCTAGACAACATAACACACGCCAATGTGCTAGTGCTACCTCCATTATTACCCGATAATTACCCGATAAAGCACCACTCACTGTAACCATCTACTACTCGTAAATGACGGACCATATCAAGTTAAGTGACTGGATATTCAAATTTAACAGGATATAATTAAATTAATTTTTAAAATTAAAATTATAATTGAGAATTTAATTCAACAAGTCAAAAATTAAAAACTAATTTGGAATTTAAAATTTTTTTATTGTTATTTTTATTTAAATGAAATAATGTGTTTTGTTCAAAATGATATTATTTCTGATTTTAAAAAAATTTCAAACCCTCATTATTTTTCTTTTAAAAAAATCTCTTTTGAGACAATGAATTTTTTTTTTATCAAATTAAATTAATCTGAAAAACCTTTCATATCTTCCGCACGTTTCCTCTGTGTCTCCATAATTGCATGACACACGTCTTGAAGGCTTGCACACAATGCACAACCATGGCAAACCAATGGTTTATCCTCTGTAAAAAGCACTGTGATGCTCTTTACGAATGTAAAAGTATGGGGTTTGGCGCAATTGAGCTGAATGTGGGATCGCTTGGAGTTCCTGAAGAAACAATGATTAGAGACGAGAGAACAAATTGCAAAAAAAGATTATTTAGTAATTTTTTAAAACAATAAATTAATAGAAATTATAATTAATCATTATTTTCACTTTAGTTTATAATGAAGATTGATTTTTTAAAACTGATTTAAAATTATGACTTATCAACTGATTAAAATCATAGTAAAAAGGATTTGTAATTATTGTAAAAAAAATATTCACTTCTAAAAAGATAATATAATTAAATTATGATTTATTCAATCATTCAATTATTTCTTCAAATAAATTTAATAGTAAATAAAAAAATTAAACCAATTATATATCAAACAAAATATTATATATGCTTTAATCATTATATTAATTTTCAATAAAAATATTCATTTTCCTTTATAATGTTAAAAAAAACCCATTCGTTGAATAAAAGAAATTCTTCTTGTGTTTTTTTCAATAAAAATAAACTCTTTGATTAATTAGTTTTATAGAAAAAAATCATATAATCTAATTCATAATTTTAATTGTTATAGATTATTAAAAAGTTGACTAAAAATCATATAATCTAATTCTAATTAATTTTAATTGTTATTTTAATTTTGTTTCCTTCATTCCCGTTGTTCCTTCCTCTTTTTAGAGGGATAAAGAGTTGTCTAAAAATTGTCACACAAATCAATATCTCTAGAACTTGTATCCTATTGTTATGACGTCAATGTTATGACCTCATTCTCGTGTTGCTCATGAATAGTGTCCCTTCCTCAGTGAGCATGCGTCGCGGAATTCTTCTGATAATTAACGGGAAAGAGCGAGTCTTTTTGTTCTGTATATATTAAATTTTTTTTAATTATTAAAAAAATACTAAAAAAGGTTAATTTGGTGTTTTTTTAAATAAAATTTACTTTTAAAACATACTAAAAAATAAAAGCTATCATTCTTCTACGCACTAATAAACTCGTCTTTTATATTAAAAAAAACAAAATTTTAATAAAAGATAATAAATAAATAAGTGACAAAAAGGATATTTTTAAAAAGTAATTTGATTAACATAAAATTTTTGCTTATTGGTTAAAGTAATTAACTTTAGAATTTGATTGGAATTAAATTTGGAGAGAAATAAAAAACCATCCTTCTGTTGTTAAGTTTTCTAACTTAAAAGTGTGTTTAGTTATAGGAAACACTTTTTCATTTTCATTTTCAGTTTTTCATTCCTTTTTTTTATTTTTTTAGTATATAATTAAAAAATATGTTCATTATTGTAATCTATTTTTTTGGATCCTCACATAAAAAAATAATAAAATACAAAAAAATGCAAAAAACAATATATTATAAAATATATAACAGTGAAAAAATGTCAGAGCGTCCTAAAAATGCTCAAAATTTGTTTGAGGATGTTCAAAAATATAAACATTAAAAACAAAAAGGAAAAAAAAAGAAAAGAGAAACCCGAAACAGTGCCATTTTGACGGCACTGTGGGACTTCTTCTTCCCCTAGACGCGCGAGGCAGGGGAAGAAGAAGATTTTCTTCCCCCATTTTCGCCTAATTTCTTTCTCGGTTTTTGCTCAATAAGACGCCCACCATTCGACACCCACTTGCCTCCTTTTTTATCCGTTGAAAGGATAGTGGAGTTGGCCGCCCCACCATGTCGGCCCCTCCCCTGTTTTCCTATAAATACAGGGGGGTGGCCGAGAGAAAGAAAAAGAAAAAAAAAACCCGAGAGAGAGGGAAGAGAAGAGAAGGGAGAGACAAAGAGAGAACACATCAGAAGAGAGAGGGAAGAGAAGAGAGAGAGCTAAAAAAAAAAAAAAACACAGAAGAGGAAGAAGAAGATGCGGACAAGAGTAAAACAGAGGAAAAAGAGAGAAGAAAACAGCACCGCCGGCCACTGCGAACCGCCAACGCCGCCACCACGACCCCTGCCGCATCAGCTGCTTCCAGCATCACCACCACTCCAGGTAACTTTCTCCATGTCCCTGTCGTTCTTCGCTTGAGCTTCATTTGCATGCAGAATGTTTACGTTCTGCAGCAAATGAAGATTAATTAGCTAGTTACTGTGATGTGCACAGTAACTATCTAATTAATTCACGGGTTACTGTGTGTGCAGTAACCCGGTTACTGTGCACATGCACAGTAACTCACTGATTAATTCGCTGGTTACTGTGTGCACAGTAACCGGGTTACGGTGCACACAGTAACCAGTCCGGCCCCCAATTTCGGCCCAATTTATTTTGGGCCGAGTCTGGCCCAGGCCACTGATATGGGCCAGGTCCGGCCCATTAACAAAAATCACGGGGAATTTAGTTTATATGCACAAATATCTAAAGGACAGATAAAAATCATGTTGTATTTTCCATAAAAATGTAGAACATGTATCTACATATATTCTGGGAACTAATAACTGATTTATCAAAGCCTTAGAATTGAGCTATAATTTTAATTTTAAAATTACATCAAGTCCACGAAGCTTGAAAGTGAATGTGTGGTGTGTATTTTGTTTATGAATGTTTTTTTTTTATTATTTTTATTATGATAAAATTGCAAGAATATAGAAGAATTTAATATTCTGATTTGCTCACGGATAAAGAATTATGAACTTGCACGTAAGTTGTATTTTCTAAAATTCGATGAATGAATCGAATTTTAAAACTTCTGTAACATATCAAGTCCACGAAGCAGCTTACCTCAGGTAGGGTGCGTTAGGGGTGCTAATACCTTCCCTAACCACAACCAGTCCCTTACCCATGAATCTCTGACGAGACCAGTACACCCGGGTTTTCTAGTAGTCTTCAATGAAATACTTGGTGGCGACTCCAACGAACCAATCAAAGCAAAACTTCATAAGAAGACGAAAAAGTCGCCAAGCCCGATGCCGCACAGATTTTCCGAGGTGCGACATTCATTTATTGAAAAGTCCTTTGAATCATTACTATTTGTCTCGAATCTACTCTAAAAAAATTAAGGCATTTCAAATTGTTTGTTGACACGGATAAAGTCAAGGAAAACCTCTTAAATTATTCTAATCTTTCACAAAAAAAAAAAAATTACATCAAAATCACAAATATTTTTCATAAAAAAAAATCATAATTTATAATAGTTATTTTAATATTTTGTATTTGTGATATTCTAACTGTAAAATATTAGTTTTATATCATTCAAACTAGAAACTATATGAAAACATTATATTGTTAACAAAAACAAATCTTTATATTAGATTTATAATAAAAATTAACTTTATGACACTGATTAAATAGGAAAATAAAAAATAAAAAAATTTTATATTTTATATTGTTAAAAATTACTTGTATATAAAAGGAAAAAAAAAAGCATTGTTCATGTTTTTCTTTTTCATTTGAAAAACAATGTTTTAAACTATGGAGAAGCTTTAAAATGTGTTTTTTTTTTAAAATCACTATAAATTTGAAAAAACTAAAAAACTATTTTTCTAGTTTTTTTGAATGAAAAAATTACTGTAAAAAGCATTGTGATGCACAACCATGGGAAACCAATGCCATGTTTCTAGGCGGAGGGATTACCCTTTTAGCCTAGTAATGGGTCGGTGATTATTTCCGTTGCAATCTATTAAAAATTATCTTAATTTAAAAATTTAAATTGTTAGATAAAATTTCAGGATATGATTTATATTATTTTCTAACACATCCTTTTAAATGAAAGCTCTTTGGGCTTGAAATTTGCACAGACCTAAATTACGTTGTGTTTAATTTTTATCAAATAAATAAAGATGGTGAGATTTGAACTCGTGACCGCTTGATCATCAAGGCTCTGATATCATATCAAAAAATCATTTCAACCCAAAAAGTTAAATGGTTAGGTGAAATCCTAATATATAATTTATATTAATTTTTAATACTCTATACTCCAAGTTGAAGGAAATGATGTCCCTATAGCTTATTGGAAAAATATATTTCAAGGATATTAGGAATGTGGTTGTGGTTGCGGTTGCTTTTTAAAGTGCTTTTTAAAGTGCTTTTCGGCTGAAATGTCTTTCCTCTCTCAAACTTTAGTCATCTCCAACAACTGAAAGAGGTGGATGCCTACACATTATCGAGAGTTGTAGGTGAATTAATCATGGCAGATAACTCATTCAAGTTTCGTTACAAAAATGAACAGTGGAGAACGGTGGAGCAATGTTTCGGCTAGACTAGGTCTGGTACAAATCTAAATATATTGAACCGAGTTAAACCTAGTAAAATAAAAAAAATATTTTTTTTAATTATGTTTTATTCAAAAAACTAGTGTTTAACATTATTCAATGACACTACATAAATTAGAAAGTTATTGCATAATGACATAATATTTACAGAATTTGATCGCAATTTTAATTTTGTTCATGATAATATTTTACCTGATGTTATTTCACGCTCAATAAACCATGAAAACTGTAGTCCTTGTTGAATGAATTTTGTATGTTATAGAATTGCAGATAAAATAATGAAACAATAAAAAATATTTTATATAAAGTATTATTTATTTTATAATGTAATAGAAGTAGTTAAATCTATAATATTTAAATTAAAAACAATCAATATTAATATATATATATATATATATATATATATTTAATTATTTTATAACCTCAATTTGAAAAATATTTTTAACCAAATACATTAAATTATTTTTTATTTAACCTCAATTTTAACCATAATTTTAACCCAATATAACCTTAATTAAAAATTATTTTTATAAAATATTTTTTTAAAACTATAAATATAAAAGCTAATACAATATCCAACACATAACTGTGAACGTGAAACACAATTTTATATTCTATGCTTCTTTAAAGTTGTAGTGTAATCATTGTAACTATGTACGAAAAGGCAAATGAGAACATCTCATATTATAGTGTAATAATTGTAACTATATACGAGAAAGTAAATGAGAAGAATCAAAGTAGGACTATTCAAAAGGAAAAGGGGAAACCAGTAATAATTTACTTTCTTCTTTTTTGCTTGCCTATTTTAGAAGCAAGAATGTGAATCTCGATTTCAAGCTGCAATATTATGGTTTAACAAATGCAAAACATTTTTATTTTATACTGAAACTAAGAAAAAAAAATCTGATAATTATTTAATAAATTAAAATTTTAAATTAAAATAATTATTTAATATAATATTAAAATTATATTGACTAAACTGTGAAGAGTGCAAAGTTTATATTCTATATTTTCTTTAATTAAATTAGAAAAAAAATATAAGATAACTAATTTTAATTGAGAGAATATAAAAAATGTTGAATGGACTATACATTATAAGATTGAAGTTTTTTTTAATGATCCCATTTCAATAATTTAATTTAATATGTTATGAGAACTTAGTGATTAAATAATAAGAAATTCAAATCTCATAAATTTAACTTCAAACTGATGGATATGGAACTTAAGGGTAGAATTGTTTTTTTATACAATTTTATATGAAATACAATTTTATATTCTATGCTTCTTTAAAGCAACTGAGAACATTTGATCATATTATAGTGTAATAAGTGTAACTATGTACGAGAAAGCAAATGAGAATATTTAGTAATTGAGAGATCATATTAATAAGATTTAGGCAATGCCATTAAAAAAAATAACAAATTAACTAAAAGAAGCAAATAAGAACAATTAAAATAGGATTATTCCAAAAGGAAAAAAGGTTAAACAAGTAATAAATTAATTTCTTCTTTTTTGCTTGCCTATTTTAGGAGCAATAATGTTAATCTTGATTTCAAGCTGCAATTAATATCATGGTTTAACAAATGCAATACATTTTTCACTTATACTGAAACTAAGAAAAAAAAAAATTTGACCAAAATCTAATCTTAATATATTAATTTTTATAATGATCATTTAAACAAGTTCTTAAGCTAATATATACTTCTGGAAACGGATTAATTAAATTATTAATATGAAAGAAAATATTCCTATAAAGGAGGAGCTCATCAGCAAGAATTCACCATAAAAGAAAATTGTATTTCAAGAGATCGATACAAAGCATTATTTAATTATTTAAAATAAATAATAAGCTTAGATGGGTGCTGATAGTATGGAATGTTAGAAAGTTAGATATAAAATTTAAATTTTTAGATTGAGATAAATTTTATATAATATTAGAATTGTATTTACCTAGAAGTAAGGAGTTTGAATTTTATAATTCTTATTCACTACAATTAATTTTTTTTTTAAAGTATAAGTTTACTTTCATTAAAAAAAAGAGGTTGTTAGAAAGTTAATAGAAAATCATATCATTCTTAGAGTTTCATGTGTTAGCACAAACATATCCCATATTGAATAATACAAAAATATAAATAAATATAAAAGATATCCGTTTATATTAGTTTTACATGAACATATATATACATTTTAAGCGAAAGGAGAATCAACATATCTTTATTATATTCTCATAATAGTTTCACTTTACAAACCAAACAAGCAACACACAGATCCTAATTTACTTTTCTTCTGAAAAAGGAACTAAGGGATTGTATAAATAGGGTTCTCAAACGACTTAATTCAGAAAAAAACTACAAGCTAGGTTGTTTCTTTGTAGTCATCTCTCCGGAAACAAGTTTTCTTGTTGACATTGATTTTACCAAGAAGTAGGTGGAGGAGCATTTCGATCATTTCCATTACTTAAAGGTATGACATACTAAAAGTTCTCCTTGAGTGCTCACTTCCTAAGTTATATAATATAAATTTATTTTTAGGATTTCACCTTATTTAGCTTTGAGTTGAGATTGTTTATTAACAGTAGTCACTTACGTAATTTTTTGTAGAGAGAAAATATGGGTTCTCTTCCTATAATAGGGATACCTTATAGAGCAGCCATGAGTGGAAATTGGAAAAGCATGCTTCACCATTATCGGGAACGTGTCCTAGATGTGCCCTTCCCAGTTACGCTCTCTGAGGATACTGCACTTCATTTAGCTGTGTATAGCAAACAAGAGCAACCACTTAAAGATTTACTTGAAATCGTGAATGATATGGAATTCCTTGTACCTACAGAATCCCTACAGAATCCCTTGTCCAGTCTACCTGAGATTGAATTTCTCAAGAGAAAAAACAAATTTGGAAATACGGTTCTTCACGAGGCAACCATCTACGGGAATTATGAGGCCGTAGTACTCTTGGTAGAACGTTGTGAAGACCTCCTTAAGGAAACAAATAACTACGGTGAAACCCCATTGTTTACAGCCGCTGGATTTGCTGAGGCAGAAATAGTGGAGTTTTTAATTCGTTCCAAACCAGAACAATGCGTGGATGTTAATGGCCACCTGTTATCAATTCACATCAAGCGAACGAAAGATGACCTGTCCATCCTTAGCAATGCTATCAGAGGGCAACACTTTGGTAACCATTTCTCTCTTTGTCTAATTATCGAATTTAAAAGTATACATATATAAGATATCCTATAATTCTTCCATCCCTAATTTCATGAATGCAGAAACAGCTTTACTGTTGCTAGAACTGGATGCCTCGCTCCACAAGTTGAAGGACAATGACGGCGTAACTGCTCTTCAACTTCTAGCCCAAATGCCAACCGCTTTTGAGAGTGGATTTCCCATGGGCATATGTGCAAGACTCATCCACTGCTGTATGCCTAAACTAACCACGTTATTAGACCTTACAAAATTGCCTACATATTTCTTGTCTGTATACCATGGACACACACACACACACTCTTATATGTATATATGTGTATGCACACACACACACATATAAATTGAACTCTATATTATGTTGCAGGCCTTCCTGTTAAACGTCACCACAAGGTAAAATCACAGGTACTAGAAACTTGGTTGAAGGAAAGCAAGATGCTGGAGAGAAATCAAAGAGGCGGCATACTCAAATATTTAAAGGTCCCTAAAGGTATTGGACACAATTGAGGCCCGTTCTTTTTGGTTTCAAGGCTAGGTGGTATTATATATTGAGCTACCTTAATTTGTATATCGATATTGAAATTTCATGGCTCGAACAAATTTTACAAGTGTTGTATTTCCAGTTTGCGGCGTAAAAAATGATAAGTAATAATCTATCACGTTGCAGATTTTAATATGATGACGTGAGTAGAGATACAACCACCTTTTGTTGTTGTTCTCTTATAAGTATTACTAAGTAACTTATTTTTTTTTTTATTGAAATGATTTTTTAAATGATATTATAACTTTAATAATAGACAACCATGAATTTGAATTCTAGCTTCCTATATTAGGCATTTAGATTCTGTTTGATATTGTGGTAGTAACTGTTTTTTAAAGTATTTTTTTTTTAATTTATTAAAATAATATATATTTTTTAATTTTTTTATATTAGCACATTAAAATAATTTAAAAACATCAAAAAATATTAAATTTAAAGCAAATAAAAAAATTATAAAAAAATATTTTTAAAATACAAAAACAAATATTATTTTAATAATAAGAAATGATTACGATTCAAATCCTAACACTCATTTTTTTCAATTAACTTAACAATTTCAGCAAAAGACAGTGTATATTTCAAAACTAAATTGCTTTGTAATTGTAACTTGCTTTTGAATTTCGTGATCTTCACTGGACCATTAAGTCCTTACTGGCTCCCCTACTATTTGGATTTTGATAATTATTTCTACATTTCATTCAAAAGACTCAAGTGGGTGGTTATTTCTCAACTTTATGCATCACTAATATTATTTACTTAGGACTGGTGGTTCTAACACCGATTGAGCACCATCTCATTGTTATTTAAAAAGGTGCATTTAAATTTTTACATTGAAATGTTTTTTTTTTTACTTGAATAATCCTTATGCTTGAACTTGGATAAAAAGGGGATTCGATGTTACATCCTCATTCACTTAACAAGAGGTTTTGGTTCACATCCTGTCATTTCTTCCTAAAGAACTAGATAAACTCCCTGTAAATATCAAACTCGCTTTAATTATGTTGGTGTTGTTTTGTTTTCTCCAATTTTCAGGCTCGCTTTTATGGTTGCACGATTTAGATTAATTTCTTCTAGCTACGTACGATTTCTCTTTTAATTATGTTGGTGTTGTTTTGTTTTCTACAATTTTTTTATAAACGAGAGAGACTATTATGAATAACGGAAAGTTAGCCATATAGTTTTGACTACCCAATATAAAGTATTGCTGATATAAAGGTTAAAAACCAGACAATCATTATCTTTTTTCACCTTTAGCATGCCTCTATTTTTTCACCTTCTACAATCATGATATTTTTTTGTTCATCCTTCTACTATCATTGTTAACATTTCTTTCTGTTTCTTAAAAATGGCGCCTACCTCTCATCCATTTTTAATTTCATTCCCCTTCGCATGAACATGAAGTACGATGTTGGCTAGATGGATTCTGGAACCAGAAAAGAAAGCATGTATTTGCTTTGAGACTCGCCGAAATCCTAATAGAGAAAGATGAGTCATTGAAACAAGTCAGCATAACAAAGGAAGGACTGGGTGGGAAAGAAAATAAAATGGGAGAAAACGAGTTCTCTGAATTCACTAGAGGAAAAGATACAGTTGAAATCCAACTTCATTGTACAACAGAAACTTCTGAAACGAACTCATCATTGAAGGAGAAGAACCCATTGTTGGAGATAATGAAAAAAAATCCCGATGCTACGAACTCATCATTAACTAGGAAGGAGCAGATCCCATTGTTTCTTGCAACTAGAAATGGAATAGAAGAGATTGTGTGGGAGATAATAAATCAATATCCCCACGCTGTTGAGCATCTCAATGAGGAGGGGCAGAGCATTTTGAATGTGGCCGTCAAGCATCGGCAGAAAAAGATCTTCAGTCTTGTGAAGCATCAGAAAATACCATTGGCTAGACTGCATCGAGTTGTTGATAAGAAGGGAAACACATTGTTGCACCATGTTGCAGATATGGAGCATTACAGAGGAGGAACCAAGCCTGGGCCTGCACTTAAACTTCAGGAGGAGTTGCAATGGTTTGAGGTGAGACCTTTTCTTCCCGTTTTCTTTACCTCCTGATAAAAATTATTCATGGACTTGGTACAGGATTATCCGTCTTGTGTATTAGAGCACCAAACCTATTAAAACATTTGTTTCAATCAAATTATCCAATCCAGTTAAGGTTATAGAAAAACCGTCAAACTGTTAAAAATCGATTTTAATGCTAATGAAACGTAGACATGTCACCTATTAAGACATCAGGCTGATCCAGTTCTCCTTGTCACCCGAACCAACAACTTAAATGTTGTTAAAAATTATACACAATTAAATAATACGTTGTTTTATTTACAAACTCCATTTATATAACAATCATATTTATCTCCCGATTATTTCAGAAAGTGCTAAAGGTAATTCCTTCTCATTATGTCACGCTTCGGAACGATGAAGGCAAGACTGCAGACGAGCTCTTCAAAGAGACTCACCAGGACCAACTGAAAAATGCACAAACATGGATAAAGGAAACGACCCAGTCTTGTTCCACAGTGGCTGCACTTGTTGCTACTGTTGTCTTTGCTGCTGCCTATACTGTGCCCGGAGGTTCTGATAAGAATGGCACGCCCAACTTCATCAACTCTCCCTATTTTCTGGTTTTCACTGTTTCGGATGTTCTTTCCTTAGCAAGCTCCTTGACTTCGCTTGTGGTATTTCTGTCTTTGTTGACCTCTCCATTTGAGCTACAAGAATTTCACATCTCTCTTCCGCGGAAACTTCTTTTTGGCTTCACCTTCCTCTTCTTTGCTGTGATAACGACCATGCTATCTTTTGGAGCCACAATCTTGATACTCATTCAGTCAGAGAAAAAGTTGACAACATTACTCCTTTCCATTGCTGCATTCCTTCCAGTCTTAGTATTTGCAATAATGCAATTCCGTCTGTACTTCTCATTTATGGGCTCTACATACAACATTCTCAGGATAACCGGGAAAGCTCTGCCACGGTTTCTTGTCCCTTGCCTACCACGGCAGAAAAAGCTCCGTCAAGTTGCTTATTATGGGAGATTTAACTGACATAGAGGTTATTCCATTTTCTTGATGGTTTGAACCTCTATCATAGATCATTATATATTGTGTTTTATTGCATGTATGGTTGTGATTCAGTTTCGTGATATTTATGTGGTTGTGCTGTTTTCAATGACGGCCTTAAAGCCAGTATGTATTATATATAGTTTGTCACAGGTTGGTATTTGACTGTTATGATTACAGGCCTTCAAGCTTGCTTCAATCAGTTACATGGTAATAAAATTGGATGTAAATTATAAATGTTTAATGTGTGGTCGTTCTGGAATTGCAGGAATAGTAAATTATAAATATTTAGCGTGCGTTTGAATTAGAATTAGAATTAGAATTAGAATTTTTCGTGTTCTGTGAACATCTACCAGCTCGCAATCACACACACACACACACACACACACACAAAACTAGACCCAATAAGCAAAACTAGCACCGACCTGTAACAACCCAAACCAACAACCCTCTCCATCATCTTCCCTAACTCGCAAGCACCGTGAGACCCACTCTCACTGATACAAAGCTTCATCCCTCTCTTTAGACCAAAATAATTAACCCACCTCCCACTTCTACACCTCCAGTAAAACTGATGTAGGACAGCTTAATGAATAAATCCTAGGCCACACTGGAATCCTAGTTCTGCAGGGAAACATACACAGGAGCAAGCAGCGTGTTCTCCCCTGTTGCTCTTTTCCTTAATTCACATGGATTCCCCCATTGAAGTTCCCTGCAGAAAAATTCTATTTGCGTACAAATCAGAACCTTGAATTACGTCTCTAAAGTAGGACTTTTCCTGTTTTGCTATTTAAATTTATATGTACTTTTGTTATTAGGATTAGGATTTGCAGCTACAAGCTGCCCTTCTCGTTGAAAAACACTTTGATTTTTATTGAATAAGAATTTTCATTCAGAAACAATAATCTTTTACTCGTGGATTTGAGTATTTTATATCTTGTTCGTGGACTTGAACAAAATCAGAGAAAAGGGACGGTGATCCTTTTTCATTAATAGATTTCCGCTACGTCAGTTGGTATCATAGTAGGTTTAACTTGTTCAGATGGCAAACACTCGAAACGAAAACAAAGCCCTTGATGACGGCAAACATGAAGAGGGCATGATCACACAAGCTGAATTCCGGATTTTCCAACGAGAAACCCAAAAAGCATTACAAGCAATTCAAACGACTCTTGCTAGGCTGACAATAAGAAATAACCTACAGCAAGGTGAGGCAGGTCACTAGAATTATAGAGAAAGGATGCGTGATCGCCATCCGATTCCACTTAGATAGTTAGCCTACGAGGATGAACTGAGTGATGATAAGGAATATGTCGAGCATAATTGACGGGACAACGCAATGTCGGAGAGAGAGAACAACAAACATTCCTTAGCAAGCTCCTTCACCTCTCTAGTTGTATTTCTTTCTTTAAATTTATATTTTTTTTTTTATAAAAAAAAAAGGAGCAAAAAAAACCCCAAACTTGCGAGACCAATGAAATGAAGAGCCCAGGAGCGCTGACGGGCTTGGGCTTATTTTTTATTTTTTTAATTTTTTAAAGTGTCAACTGTGCTTTTTTTTTTTTTTTTGAAAAATATAAGAGGGTGATGTTGCATACGATGTGTCATCTACAAACCTAAAATTTGGTCACTGCGATGGTAACCGAAAAAATCAGGGTAGCTTATTTTTTGCCTAACAAACACAATTTGCAAGCTATTTTAACTCAAAAAACTCCCAAACACCTACAAACAATTCCATCAACTTTAAATACTCAAAAAAAATCCAAAAATCTGAAATCAAACCGGTTTAATGTTAGCTTTCTTGGCTCAAATTTAATTTTTCATCCAAATATTTAATTTATATTCATATGCATATAATAGTATCCATACATATATTAATTTAACAAACTCATAAATTATAATAAACTTTAATATTTTTAATAATTAATTATAAATAAATAAAATTAAAATTAGACAGTGTTTTGCTATGAACCCTCTGTTCCTCCTTCCTTTGCTTCTTTCCATCTTTCACTTTTTTGGATTGCCAGTTCTTTCTCTGTATTTGTCTAGTAAATAAATAGAGAAAAATAAGTTGTTGATAGTTATATCATTAATAAAAAAAATTATGCTTGTGATTAGTTGTTATGCCTCGCATTGTTATTGGTCGTCTGGGCTGGTAAATTCCCTTCTAGAGGGGATTATTTTTATATAAAACGATAGACATCTTTTTAACAGATTTCTGGTTGGGCTGGTCTAGTCATAAAATTAACAGATTTCTATTCGGCCAAGCCTAAACTGACAGATTTCTGTTCCAATAATGGACATAATTCTATAAGTTTAGGCCTGACCTAAAAACAGAGATTTTTATTTTTTACTTTTATTGTACCGAATGGGGCATATTTTATATACATAAAAAAATCCTCATGCTTGGGCCAAGCCTAGGTTTCAGGCACTGGAAGTCCGATGCTTGGGCCAATGGCGTGTAGTAGTGCCCATCTCTTAAGCCAAGTCTAAGCACATCGACGCCTCCCAAGCGCCGAAAAGGCGACAACCAGCACTTAAGCAACACTGGGCAGGCACCTCCCCAGCGTTTTGGTAGCCCAAAGCCTCCCCAGGCAACCCAAACACAGGGATTTTTAAACCGTCTTCACCCGGAATGTCCAATCTTGTCCCAAGAAAACACCTCAATATTTTTTCATTTCCCAGGACTATGCATCGCGCAATTTTTCTGTGTACATAATTTATATTATGCAGAGCATGTCTGCTAATTGTAACACCACTTGGTGTGTTGAAATATTTTCGACACCTACTCTCTGCATCTACATGCAAGCATGGCACATACCAGACAGCTCTAAGATCTAACTTGTTGTTGCTGAGCCCTTGTAACTGTACCTTTCCCTATCTTTGATACTCTGTTTCCAGAAAACCTTCTCTGTTTCTTGGAAATTAAAATTCAAGAAATGGCCACCATCTATCCATCGAATCAATTTCCAGAATTACGTGCATATGTTAAGTGGGTTTCAATTTATTTTGAATAAAAAGGACACTAGAGTATGGGAGGCAGACTCACAAGGAAGGTTCAATTGATTTGGATGTTGCTTCAGAATAGAGTCTGCACTCGGGAGTTTCTTCTCCACAGGAATCTGATAGACACCGGTCACAGTAATTGTTCATCTTTTCTTGCATTGTTCATCATTTGGATGAAGTTCACAAAATGGTTAGACTGCAGCTGGTGACCGTGATATTCCAACGAAAAGCAATTATTTTGCTTTCGCATGGCATTTTATGGGGCATTTGGACATCAAGAAATAAACTAATTTTTTAAAACAAAAAACCGATTGGAATGCAGTGTTTACAGTACCAATCCCTATCTTTTTTGTTTTCCATTTCTCTCTATTTAAAGACTATGTTTTATTCGTAAAATTTCGATTATTATAAATTAATGGGTCAAAGGTAGAAATCTTTATCATCTAATGGAGCTAGCTTTATTGCTCTCTAATTATAACATGGATCCTCATTCTATCAAACTAGACCAAAATAGTGTAGCAATTTTCGGACTGAAACTGAAACTAGACCAAAAAAAAATTCAAATTTACCAAAACGCAGGTACAAACACAGCCCCAAACGGGCTAGAATAGACTATGGTTTGCTTTGAACCATCTGTTCCTCCTCCCTCCTTTGCTTCTTGTTTTTCACTTTTTTGAGTTGCCTGTTCTTTCTCTGTATTTGTCTTGTAAATAAATAGAAAAAAATAAGTTGTTGATAGTTATATCATTAATGAAAAGATTATGAGCAAGCTGAAAATAGTATGACACAATATTAATTGTATTTAAACTTGTAACTTCGCATTGTCATGTATGCTAATTTATAGATTTTCTGTGAGTCCAGTGAGCTCAATATATATATATATATTTTTAGAATCGAGAGAAAGGAGGAGTCCATTTGGATTGCCATGTACGCGTGTGTTCAAGAAAAATAAAATAAAAATAGGACACTAGTCTGGTTGGGCTGGTCTAGTCATAAAATTAACAGATTTCTATTCGACCAAGCCTAAACTGACAGATTTCTGTTCCAGTAATGGACATAATTCTATAAGTTTAGGCCTGACCTAAAAAGAGAGATTTTTATTTTTTAATTTTATTGTACCGAATGGGGCATATTTTATATACATAAAAAAATCCTCATGCTTGGGCCAAGCCTAGGTTTCAGGCACTGGAAGTCCGATGCTTGGGCCAATGGCGTGTAGTAGTGCCCAGCTCTCAAGCCAAGTCTAAGCGTCAACACTGGAAACCCAAACAAAGGGATTTTTAACCACCTCCCCAGCGTTTTGGAAGCCCAAAGCCCAAAGCACCTCCCCAGCGTTTTGGAAGCCCAAAGCCTCCCCAGGAAACCCAAACAAAGGGATTTTTAACCACCTCCCCAGCGTTTTGGAAGCCCAAAGCCCAAAGCACCTCCCCAGCGTTTTGGAAGCCCAAAGCCTCCCCAGGAAACCCAAACAAAGGGATTTTAACCCGTCTTCACCCCGGAATGTCCAATCATGTCCCCAAGAAAACACCTCAATACTTGGTGTGTTCAAATATTTTCTACACCTACTCAGCTACTCTCTACATCTACATGCAAGCATGGCACATACCAGACATCTCTAAGATCTAACTTGTTGTTGCTGAGCCGTTGTAACTGTACCTTTCCCTATCTTTGATACTCTGTTTCCAGAAAACCTTCTCTGTTTCTTGGAAAATAAAATTCAAGAAATTCCAGAATTACGTGCATATGTTAAGTGGGGTTCAATTGATTTGGATGTTGCTTCAGAATAGAGTCTGCACTCGGGAGTTTCTTCTCCACAGGAATCTGATAGACACCGGTCAAAGTATTTGGTCATCTTTTCTTGCATTGTTCATCATTTGGATGAAGTTCACAAAATAGTTAGACTGCAGCTGGTGACCGGGATATTCCAACGAAAAGCAATTATTTTGCTTTCGCATGGCATTTTACTGGGCATTTGGACATCAAGAAATAAACTAATTTTTGAAAACAAAAAACCGATTGGAATGCAGTGTTTACAGTACCAATCCTTATCTTTTTTGTTTTCCATTTCTCTCTATGTAAAGACTATGTTTTATTCGTAAAATTTCGATTATTATAAATTAATGGGTCAAAGGTAGAAATCTTTATCATCTAATGGAGCTAGCTTTATTGCTCTCTAATTATAACATGGATCCTCATTCTATCAAACTAGACCAAAATAGTGTAGCAATTTTCGGACTGAAACTTTATGATTTTGACTTCATGTTTCGCGGCAAAGGGGAATTACCCTTTAGCCTAGTATCTGGTTAGTGATCACTTCCATTGCACTCTATACTCCAAGTAGAAGGAAATGAAGCCCCTTTAATGGCTTGTTGGAAAAAGATTTCAAGGACAATTTGTCATGAACGTGAAACACATTTGTATATTCCATGCGTCTATGTAGAATTATTGCAAAAGGAAAAGGGAAAAAAGATGAAGAATTTACTTTCTGCTTGTTTAGTTCAGAAGCAAGAATGTGAATCTCCATTTCAAGCTGCAATATTAATATGGTTTTAAAAAATGCAATGCCTAATCTTAATATATTTATTTTTATAGTGATCAATCAAACAAGTTCTTAAGCTACAAAAAGCAGAGTAATTTTTAAAATACTATTAAGAAAATATCCCTATAAAAGAAAGAAAAAAGGTGCATTTTAAAGAGATCAATACAAAGTATTATTTAATTATTTAAAAAGAAATAGAAAAGCAAGATGGGTGCTGATAGTATGGAACATTTAAAAGTTGATATATATATATATATATATATATATATATAACAATTAAGTTCTTGAGTTAAGATAATGATAATGATTAACTATAGACAATAGGTTTTGTACCCAACCTTTTTTAATTAAAAATATTTTATCATAATGCAGGAATATTTATATTCATTTTGTGTTATTAAATGTCTTGAAAAATCTGGAACAAATAGTTTATTGGTGGGGACTTTCATGGTTCATAACTCATTTATTGGATGAATTGTTTCATTAGTGGAAAGGATTGATCAAAGGAAAGTTCAAGTGAAAGGTATGGCAAGGACTCTTTTATGGAATAATATAGATTATAATTTGGCATGCTAAAGCTAATTCTTATTTGAAGCAATCATCCCTGAATTTTTGTTGTTTATTTCACAGCACCTTGGATTCATTTCTTTAAACCTAGTTTTATACATAATTGTATGGATCTATTAAAAAATAGAGAGTGTGTAGCAGATTGGAGTAGTAATAAATACCTGTGATATGCTACCATGCCGGATTTCCATCCATTAGATGACCAACTCTATATAATTCTTCAATATTCATAATGTCACACCCCCTCAAAAAATTTATAAAGGCACGACATCGGCTGGCGATTTTCGTTGTGTTCTAAGGATTTGGTTCTTTGGAGTCGCCACCTAGTATTTGGTCACTAGGAACCCTAACTGGTCTTTCAGAGATTCTAAGGCAAGGGACTGGTTGCGTAAAGGGAAGGTACTAGCACCCCTAGTACGCCCTACCTAAGGTAAGCTGCTTGGTGTTTGGTTTGCTCTATAGTCTATGGTGTGTTGGCGTTTTCTAAACCCGTCAATTGATTTTGGATAGAAATCTAAGGAGATTCCATGTGCTTTGAAAGCTCATTTTTCCCTTAGTATTTCAAGAGTTTGCGACTCGTAAATCGCAAGGAGGGACAAAATTTGAAATTTTGAAATGTCCTCGATTATAATCAAGGCTTCTTTCAAAGATGCGTGCGGATTTATTACTCCCAATAATATTTTGGATATTCATCCTTTAAGGGTTTCTTTATCCAAACATTAGCGGTGAATAATAGATGAATTACTCCCAATAATATTTTGGATATTCATCCTTTAAGGATTTCTTTATCCAAACATTAGCGGTGAATAATAGATGAATTACTCCCAATAATATTTTGGATATTCATCCTTTAAGGATTTCTTTATCCAAACATTAGCGATGAATAATAGATGAATCTCCCTCCCAAAATAAAATTTTAATAGTTTTTGGAATATTGGCCAATACCCTTTGGAGTTTTACAAACATGTTGTAAAATCCAGAAATGCAAGAAAATAATTTGTGTTTAAGAAATCTATGCGAAAACACATTTTCAAAACTTCCAATATTTTTTTTATATAAAAAGAACATTCAAAACATGTTAGAGTATTGGCCGTATGCATGAAAACAAAAACATTTTTTTTTTTTATAAACATTTTTTTTTGTTAACGAAAACCGGATATTTTAATACCGGATTTGTATCTTTACAATATAAAAAATACAACCCAATATCCTGCAAAATTGGTAGAAAAAGATGCGAGAAAATCACATTTTTTTTTTTAAAATTGATTTTTGAATTTTTTTTATTTTTATTTTATAATCTTATAATACACACACACACACACCTATATATATATATAATTCATGTCCTGCGTGAACAGTAGGACGTGAATTATATTTCACGCCTACTGTTCATGCAACAGTAGGTAAGGAGGAAGAAGAAGAAAAGGAGAAAGGGAAAAGGAAGGAGGAGAAAAGGAAGAGGGGCTTACTTGGCCGAAGGGGTTGTGGCTGCTGTGATGAGGTGGTTCGGCTGGTGGTTGCAGCGGTGGAGTTGGAGGAAGACGGCGTCGGTTTCCTGTTGCAGAGGAAGAAAGAAGAAGAAAAATCTGCAGAATTTGGGCGAAAATGCTGGTTTTTGGCTGACTTTGGACCCGAATTTCTCCCCCTCCGATCATCAAATTCGACTCTATTTATAGGCTGTGGAAGAGGGCAATCTTGTATATGTTATGGAAAAATTGCAACCCTTGATTCAGTTGGGAAGCATCTCAACCATTCGCTCAAAAGTGTGCACCTCGAGCTGCCCAAATTTTGGCAGCTCAAGGCTGCGAACTGCCCGAGGTGGCCACTTTGAGCCACTCAACGGAGCCGTTTCTAACATTTCCGACCCGACCGGACCATTCTCCGGGATAAAGGGGTTGCATGTGAACATGTTGGTGTAAGGTTTGTCGGATTTGGAGGCCACACGAGCCGGAAAACACGCCTGGAAAGCAGCCACTCAGGCAGCTTTTTGAGGAAGAAAGTGAACAGTAAATTAAGGCATCTTTTCCAAATTGGTCCCTGGTTTCGGATTTTCTCAATTAAGTCCCTAATTGGCCCTTAAACTTCAATATTTATGCAATTAAGCCCCTGATTTGACTTAATAAATTCCTAAAATCATAATTTGGCCCCAGAACTTTAATTTCTTCTAATTAAAGCCCAAATTGACTTAAAAATCAATTTTTTCTTGCAATCAAATCCTTTAAAATCCAATTAAGTCCATAAACATCCAAATTTGGGCTTCTCCTCAAAATTCAAAATTTCCTTCTCAATAGGGCTCTCATCCTTCAAGAAAATACTGTAAAAAATCCAATCTTTGTATCTTTATACTCCTTGACCAATTTTCTAACCATTTTCTGAGTGCTTCTGCCTTCCGTTATTTTTCTAGCCTCTTTTGGCTATTTATTTTATTTATTTTTGTGGGGACCCAAAAATGGGTTACAACAGATGCCCCCTCTTTATAAAGCTTACGGAGCATAGGTTTTGCGCAGTAAGATTTATAAAGATAAACCAAAACTGAACTCCTGAAACTGATTTGGTTGGAGCTTGATCTCTCTGAAACTTTGTCTTTATAGCAATCCTCCTCAACCCAAAAACTATGATCAAAATTTAGTCATCTCGAGATCCCTTCTGGCGATCTCCTTTAACCCCAAAAACTTGGAATCCCATCTGGCGATTCTTCTTAACCAAGGCTAAAATATAAAGTCCCTTCTGGCGACCTCCTTTGACCAATATCGAAATGCGAGATCCCTTCTGGCGATCTCAACCAACTTGGAATCTCATCTGGCGATTCCTTTACTCACAACCAAATACAAAAATGCGTAATGGTCTCATTGTATGGGTGACCTACCCAAGAAAAATAATGGTCTCATTGTATGGGTGACCTACCCAGAAAAATGCTGGTCTCATTGTATGGGTGACCGACCCAAGAAAAATGTTGGTCTCATTGTACGGGTGACGAACCCTAGTGCTGGTCTCATTGTACGGGTGACGAACCCTAGTGCTGGTCTCATTGTACGGGTGACGAACCCTAGAAAAATGATGGTCTCATTGTATGGGTGACCGACCCAAGAAAAATAATGGTCTCATTGTATGGGTGACCTACCCAGAAAAATGCTGGTCTCATTGTATGGGTGACCGACCCAAGAAAAATGTTGGTCTCATTGTACGGGTGACGAACCCTAGTGCTGGTCTCATTGTACGGGTGACGAACCCTAGTGCTGGTCTCATTGTACGGGTGACGAACCCTAGAAAAATGATGGTCTCATTGTATGGGTGACCGACCCAAGAAAAATAATGGTCTCATTGTATGGGTGACCTACCCAGAAAAATAATGGTCTCATTGTATGGGTGACCTACCCAGGGGGAAGAATTCTTAGTAAACTCCAATGCTTTTCTAAGAAATGGTTTCAATATGAGGTCCCTTCTGGCGACCTTCCTTGATGAATGTCGAAGTATGAGATCCCATCTAGCGATCTCCTTTAACTTGGAATCCCATCTGGCGATTCCTTTTATTCAAAGCTGAAATATGAGGTCCCTTCTGGCGACCTCCTTGGATGAATATCGAAATATGAGATCCCTTCTGGCGATCTCCTTTAACCAACTTGGAATCCCATCTGGCGATTCCCTTTTTAACCAACATGAAATACGAGGCCCCATCTGGCGACCTCCAAATAGTGAAACACGAGATCCCTTCTGGCGATCTCCTTTAATCATCTTGGAATCCCATCTGGTGATTCCTTTTAACAAACATGGAATATGAGGTCCCATCTGGCGACCCCCAAAATAGTGAAATATGAGATCCCTTCTGGCGATCTCCATCAACTTGGAATCCCCTCTGGCGATTCCTTTTAACAAAAGCTGAAATTTGAGGTCCCTTCTGGCGACCTCCGTTGATGAATATCAAAATACGAGATCCCTTCTGGCGATCTCAAACAACTTGGAATCCCATCTGGCGATTCCTTTTTACCGAATGCTATCGATGTCGTTTTTCCTGCTGGCAGGGTTTGAGAATCCTTATCTTCTCTTCTTGTTGTTCTAGAATCAACTCAATGATTCTTTCTTCGTCCATAATCTTGTTGGAATGCACTAAGATCTCCTCCTGTAACGATCCAAAAAAAACATACATGCAATGATTTATGATTAGATGCAATGCATGCATTCGTACCTGGTTTGAAACATAGGCCCCATCCTCATCTTCTTGTTCGTGAGACTGCCTCTCAACATGAGCTTGCTTTTGAAATCGTATGCTGGATTCATCTCTCGTGTTGCCTCCTATCATATCTTGGGGAAGAAGTCTTCGACTTTTTTACAAGTAGCCCCTTTTTTCTCCAAATTTATGACTTGTCCTTGCCTCTTTGTCATGCTTTTGTTAAATGCTTTATCTTTTTCAAATCTACGGGCCCTCATCCCGTTTTTGAAAACATGTAAAACCTTTCAGGAAATAATCTTTTTATTGCCCCCAGTGTGGAGTGCAAACTATATGTCAAGAAGATTTGATTTGGTGCTCTCCAATTGATGGAGTCATCTCCTTAGTCATGTGTAAAAAGTTCTTTTAAGTAAAAGATTTCAAATGCTATGAGATCATATGTTTTATATAACTATATATATAATATATATAATATATATATATAATATAATATATATATATTATATATAAAAGGCTATTTACAAAGAGAATTCATGGTCAGACTTTAGTTTTTGTTGATTGGGAAATTATGAAATACATCAAGTGTAATATTTCCTTATAAAGTCAGAATTCACGGGCCTAAATAGATCTTCTCCATCCATTCTAGATAACAATTAAAGCTTCTCCCAAAAATGCTTTTTGTACCACTAAAGGGCCCTCATTGTTTGGCGTCCATTTACTCTGACCTTCTCCTGGTAAAAGACAACATTTTCTTCAATATAAGATCTCCTTCGTGGAACCCTTCAAGGTCGAATCCTCTTTGTTGTATGATTTGGCCATCCTTCTTTGATAAAGTTGATGATGACAGAATTGCGGCTATCCTCTTTTCACTTATCAGATTCAACTGTTCACATTTAACCTTGTCTCATTCTAACTCTTCTAGCTCAAAAGTCTATCAATACTCTTAATGAGGGATTTCAACTTCTAAAGGTATTACCGCCTCCATTTCATATACCAATGTATACAGGGTGACTCTTATTGAGGTTCAGATTGCAGTGGGGTACGTGTGAAGGGCAAATGACAACATCTCATACCAATCCTTGTAAGTGAATACCATTTTCTAAATAATCTCTTGATATTTTTTGTTAGAAGCTTCTACCGCACTATTCATCTTTGGCTTGTATGGCGAGGAATTGGCATACTTGATTTTTTCATTTAGCGCAGAGTTCTATTATCATCTTGCTATTGAAGTTCTGGCATAATTAATTTTTCTAGTGGACCATATCGATGGATCAAATATCTTTCCATAAATTTCTTCACCACTTTTTTCACGTCATCGAAACATCTCAACAAAGTTTCGTCAAATGATTTCTTATACAAAGTTTCCCCATCAAGATAGAAATCCATTGCCAACCTCCTCAACGTCTTCTTCTTGTTGATTTTTTGGATGCCCCCACGGGATATGTATGGTTTTTGGATGAAATTCTTGATATCATAGTACCAAAGGGTTTCCATCTATTTCTCTTTCAAACTGAGCAACAGTGAGCTAAGTTATTTCTTATATCAATGTGTATTGGTTGTACCTTGTGCCCAAAGTCTATTCTAACCATAGAAGCTGGCGTGACCAAAAACATCAAAATGGTTTCATTCCCTTCCTAGATGAGTGAACTTTATTTCCTCAAATTCTCTAGCCCATCTAGACAAGTATTCTTGGCAAGGTCTCAACTTCTCGTCCTTTGGTTTGCCCTTGTCCTTTCACTTGACAAATAATCAAAATCGAGTCTCCAATACACATCTATCTTTCTGATGTTTAGCTCTAATGCAACCTCTAGAATGCAAGCTTCAAACTCAGTTGCGTTGTTTAGTGTACCCAAATTGCGATTTAAACTAAAACCGGATACTGTTTCTTATTAGGAAAGATTAGCACTGCCCCCACTCTATTACCACAACACCCTCAAAGTACATAATCCAACAATCTGATTTCCCTTACTCGACTGAAAGCATATTTTTATCCAAAAATCAAATCTTAACAGCCCATAAACTTTCACAACATGGTCAGCTTAGGTGATTGGCGATGACATTCATGGCTTTTCTTGTCATATATACTATGTTGTACTCAGTTAGTAGAACTTGCCATTTTTTCAATTCAACTCGATAGATAGGGGTGGATTCAGTAGGTATTGCTTGATTTTCGTGAAAGCTTCTCCACGTTCTTATTCCAAATTCCAAGATTCTTCCTCCTTAACAATTTAAAGATGAGGTCATAAGTCGTGGTTAATTGGGATATAAATTGAGCAATGTAATTCAAACTTCCCAAGAACCTCCTTACATCCTTCTTAGTCTTGGAGGTTGGCATAGGTTGAATAGCCTTTACTTAATCAGGGTCCACTTCTATCCCTTTGTCACTCATCATAAATTCCAACAACTTCCTAGATTTCACCCCGAATGAACACCTTGCATGGTTAAGCCTCAACTTGTACTTTCTTAGTCTTTCAACTAATTCCTTCAATATTTGGTCATGATTCTCTCCCTCTCTAAGCCATGTCATCCACGTATACTTTAATCTCTTTTGCATCATGTTGTGAAATAAAGTTACCCTGGCACTTTGGTAGGTGCCCCCAACTTTCTTTAACCCAAACGGCATGACCTTGTAGCGGGTTTCCAAGTTTGTTCATGTTGTTCATTTTTGTGAATCCCCTAATGTTATTTTCCTACCATTCTTCCTCTTCTACCCCTAAGTCTGGCCATTCATTCTCAGTGTAAAGTGTAGGTGTAGTTATGGAAGATTCGTTTTGAAAAGAAAAATGATGTGTAAAAACACCAAGATGAACTTTTGAAAAGGCATTTGGAACCTCGATTTAAAAAGTTGAAAAAGGAAAACAACACAATATCATGATCAAACAAGCATTGTTGATTAAATCACCAAATGAAGCTTCTTGGGTCTCCCAATTCTAGAACATCTCTCCCTTTATGGATGCAAAAAGATATTATGGAGCATACATCCTAAGGATAGGCTCTAGTTCCTTTATGTGAGACATTGGGTAGGTTTACTACTGGGTCTCTAAAAAGGGTCTCTTGCTGTTCCAGTGATCACCCTCGTAAAGGCGATATAGAGGTCCAGCAGATAGTGGGATGGCACGTGTACCAATCACAATCAGTCTAAACACTCAGCAAAGAGTTGGGGTTTACACAAACTTAAACCTTGACTCAAGTCATAAGGCAAGCTGCTAGTCCCCCACTTAATCTTAAAGTTACATGTGTGTGCCCTCAAAAAACATAATAATAATAAAGTGATGCATGACTACATCATGTATGATAGAAATGTAAAGATGCATGCTAAAGCTTTTAAATAGAGTAAACCATTCATTGTAAAAAAGAAAAACAACAACATAGCATAATAATAAAAAAAAACAATTACCAAGCTTAGTCCAATAATGTCAGAAACAGTACCTTCCCCAGCGGAGTCGCCATTCTGTCACACCCCCTCAAAAAATTTATAAAGGCACGACATCGGCTGGCGATTTTCGTTGTGTTCTAAGGATTTGGTTCTTTGGAGTCGCCACCTAGTATTTGGTCACTAGGAACCCTAACTGGTCTTTCAGAGATTCTAAGGCAAGGGACTGGTTGCGTAAAGGGAAGGTACTAGCACCCCTAGTACGCCCTACCTAAGGTAAGCTGCTTGGTGTTTGGTTTGCTCTATAGTCTATGGTGTGTTGGCGTTTTCTAAACCCGTCAATTGATTTTGGATAGAAATCTAAGGAGATTCCATGTTGCTTTGAAAGCTCATTTTTCCTTAGTATTTCAAGAGTTTTGCGACTCGTAAATCGCAAGGAGGGACAAAATTTGAATTTTGAAATGTCCTCGATTATAATCAAGGCTTCTTTCAAAGATGCGTGCGGATTTATTACTCCCAATAATATTTTGGATATTCATCCTTTAAGGGTTTCTTTATCCAAACATTAGCTGGTGAATAATAGATGAATTTACTCCCAATAATATTTTTGGATATTCATCCTTTAAGGATTTCTTTATCCAAACATTAGCGATGAATAATAGATGAATCTCCCTCCCAAAATAAAATTTTAATAGTTTTTGGAATATTGGGCCAATACCTTTGGAGTTTTTACAAACATGTTGTAAAATCCAGAAATGCAAAGAAATAATTTGTGTTTAAGAAATCTATGCGAAAACACATTTTCAAAACTTTTCAATATTTTTTTTTATATAAAAAGAACATTCAAAACATGTTAGAGTATTGGTCGTATGCATGAAAACAAAACATTTTTTTTTTATAAACATTTTTTTTTGTTAACGAAAACCGGGTATTTTAATACCGGGATTTGTATCTTTACAATATAAAAAATACAACCCAATATCCTGCAAAAATTGGTAGAAAAAGATGCGAGAAAATCAACATTTTTTTTTTTAAAATTGATTTTTGAATTTTTTTTATTTTTATTTTTAAATAATCTTATAATACACACACACACACACCTATATATATATAATTCATGTCCTGCGTGAACAGGTAGGACGTGAATTATATTTCACGCCCTACTGTTCATGCAACAGTAGGTAAGGAGGAAGAAGAAGAAAAGGAGGAAGGGAAAAGGAAGGAGGAGAAAAGGAAGAGGGGCTTACTTGGCCGAAGGGGTTGTGGGCTGC
The DNA here is from genome assembly GCF_005239225.2 of Populus alba. Lineage (NCBI taxonomy): Eukaryota > Viridiplantae > Streptophyta > Magnoliopsida > Malpighiales > Salicaceae > Populus > Populus alba. The sequence goes on along the minus strand of NC_133294.1, from coordinate 747,300 downwards.
TGTGATGAGGTGGTTCGGCTGGTGGTTGCAGCGGTGGAGTTGGAGGAAGACGGCGTCGGTTTCCTGTTGCAAGAGGAAGAAAGAAGAAGAAGAAAAATCTGCAGAATTTGGGCGAAAATGCTGGTTTTTTGGCTGACTTTGGACCCGAATTCTCTCCCCCCTCTTATCATCAATTCGACTCTATTTATAGGCTGTGGAAGAGGGCAATCTTGTATATGTTATGGAAAAATTGCAACCCTTTTGATTCAGTTGGGAAAGCATCTCAACCGTTTCGCTCAAAGTGTTGCACCTCGAGCTGCCAAATTTGGCAGCTCAAGGCTGCGAACTGCCCGAGGTGGCCACTTTGAGCCCACTCAACGGAGCCGTTTCTAACATTTCCCGACCCGACCGGACCATTCTCCGGGATAAAGGGGTTGCATGTGAACATGTTGGTGTAAGGTTTTGTCGGATTTGGAGGCCACACGAGCCGGAAAACACGCCTGGAAAGCAGCCACTCAGGCAGCTTTTTGAGGAAGAAAGTGAACAGTAAATTAAGGCATCTTTTCCAAATTGGTCCCTGGTTTCGGATTTTCTTCAATTAAGTCCCTAATTGGTGCTCTTAAACTTCAATATTTATGCAATTAAGCCCCTGATTTGACTTAATAAATTCCTAAAATCATAATTTGGCCCCAGAACTTTAATTTCTTCTAATTAAAGCCCAAATTTGACTTAAAAATCAATTTTTTCTTGCAATCAAATCCTTTAAAAGTCCAATTAAGTCCATAAACATCCAAATTTGGGCTTCTCCTCAAAATTCAAAATTTCCTTCTCATAGGGCTCTCAATCCTTCAAAGAAAATACTGTAAAAAATCCAATCTTTGTATCTTTAACTTCCTTGACCAATTTTCTAACCATTTTCTGAGTGCTTCTGCCTTCCGTTATTTTTCTAGCCTCTTTGGCTATTTATTTTATTTATTTTTGTGGGGACCCAAAAATGGGTTTTACAACACATTAAAACAAATCAACATATTTTTATTATATCTTATAAAAGAAATAAATAAACCTTTAGCTTTACTATATTCTCGTCATATGTTTCACTTTATAACTGAACAAGCAAAGCACATATACTAATTTACTTTTTTTTTTTTTTACAAGGACCATTCTTTGAATGATTGTATAAAATAGGGTTCTCAAACGGTTTAATTAAGAAAATGTAGTTAATTAGTGTTGTAACCCAATTTTTGATTCATTAAGATTTTTCTTGAACGTTATTTTATTTATATTATATTATTCATAAAAATTCAAAAAAAAAAATAAGAAAAAAAAAAAGTTTAAAATTCAACATATCTTTTTCTCGAGTCAACCACATCTTTCCATAAAAACCGATTTCATTGGGTCAATACAGGTCAAACCATAACATGTCGACTAGGGTAAAAAATGAGTTTTCATGACGTTTCTCGGGTCAAAACCGTTATTTTCAGTCAAAACCGTCATTTTTCATATAAAATCGATTTCATTGGGTCAATACTGGGTCAAACCATGTTGACCAGGATAAAAAATGAGTTTTTCATGACGTTTTGGGGTCAAAACTGTTATTTTCAGTCAAAATGTCATTTTTCATAAAAATCGATTTCATTGGGTCAATACGGGTCAAACCATGTTGACCAGGATAAAAAATGAGTTTTCATGATGTTTTGGGTCAAAACCGTCATTTTCGGTCAAAACCGTCATTTTTCATAATTAACACTGATTTCACCAGGGTCAAACCATGTCGACCACGGTAAAAAATGAGTTTTCATGATGTTTTGGGTTAAAACTGTCATTTTCGGTCAAAACCATCATTTTTCATAAAAACCGATTTCACCGGGTCAATACAGGTCAAACCATGTCGACCAGGGTAAAAAATGAGTTTTCATGACGTTTCGGGTCAAAACCGTCATTTTCGGTCAAAACCGTCATTTTTCATAAAAATCGATTTCACTGAGTCAATACGGGTCAAACCATGTCGATCAGGATAAAAAATGAGTTTTCATGAGGATTCGGGTCAAAACCGTCATTTTCGGTTCAAAAACTCGGTTCACCGGTTTGATACCCATCAAATGTTTTTTTTTTTCTTTTGTATTCCAATACCCATTTTTGGTAATTAAAATATTTTTTTTAGCGGTTAAAATGAGTTTTTTTTAATATGATTTAAGCTTTTTTTAGGTTTACCCATATAAAATATTATTATTATATATTATAAAGACAAATTAATAATATAGAAATTTTATTTATAATAGATAGATTAGTTACGACGATGCATTTTTTTTTCTTTTGAAATACATGTGTTGTCCCCTGCAGCAGAGGGAGAAGAAGGAGAAAAGAAAAGAAAATAGAAGATTAGATTACTATTTGAATATTGTTTTTAGTTTTTCTTCACGAGAGTAAGATATTGTTTTTTTATTATTTTTTTTTTGAAAAAATATCAAAATATCATAGCCATTAGATCTAATAGTGTTAGTTGTGGACTTTTTGATTTAATAAAATACAATAGAACTTTACCACACTAGATTAAAACTCAAAATCCATCTCAGCATTTGAAAATAATCTGCCCTTTAATCCCGTCGTGCCACGTTCTGTTTGCCTAGTATAATGATCTTTATAGTTTCTTACCTAGAAATACAAAATGAATATATATCTTACTTCATCATGATAAATTTTTCCTTTTAATTAAAAGAAATGGGTGCATAATATGTTTTAGCTAATTATTATCTTAACTCAAAAATTTTAAAATTGTTACTGTATGATTTGATATCAACTTTTAAATATTTCGTATTATCAGCACCCATCTTACCTTTCTATTTCTTTTCAAATAATTTAAATAATATATTGATCTCTCTTAAAATCCACCTTTTCTTCTGATGATCTCCTCCTTTAGAGGGAAATTTGTTAATGGCTGAATTAATCGTTTTCAGAGGTAGGATATATATTATTACTCTGCTTTTTATAGCTTAAAAACTTGATTGATTGATCACTATATAAAATAAATATATTAAGATTAGATTGTAGGTCAGATTTTTTTTAGTTCATTATATATTGAAAAAATGTATTGCATTTGTTAAACCATAATATCGCAGTGCTTGAAATCGAGATTCACATTCTTGCTTCTAAAATAGGCAAGCAAAAAGAAGAAAGTAAATTATTACTGGTTTCCCCTTTTTGCTTTTGGAAGAGTCCTACTTTAATTGTTCTCGTACATAAACTACAATTATTACACTACAACTTTAAAGTAGGATTATAAAGCAAAAGGAAAAGGGAAAACAAAGAAATAATTTACTTTCTTCTTTTTTTGATTTGTTTATTTTAAAAGCACGAAGGTGAATCTCGATTTCAAGCTGCAATGTTATGGTTTAACAAATGGAATACATTTTTTTACACTGAACTAAGAAAACTTTTCTAGGAACATAAATCTATCTAATTATATTTATTTCTGTAATGATCAATTAATCAAGTTCTTAATGTATAAAAAAAAACAAAGTAATAATATTTCTTCTGAAATTGGGTTAATTCAACTATTAATGTTGAACAAAATATCAAAAGAAGGAGCTCATCGGCAAGAATTAAACTGAAAAGGAAAAGTGTATTTTAGATGATCAATATTATACCAAGTATTATTTAATTATTTAAAAATAAACAAAAAGGTAAGATAGGTTAAGATAGTATTGTAATGTTAGACAGTTGATTTAAATTATTATTATTTTTGAAAAAGTCACCCAAAAATTTAAACAATTAAAATTTTTAAATTAAAATAATTATTTGATATTATAAATATTTGACCAAGTAGTAAGAAAAACTGAATCTTATAAATCATATTATTCTTAGAGCCTCTTACATGTGGTGAAATCATATTTTATATTAAAAAATACAAAGATATAAACAAATATAAAAGATGTTGAATGGATTACATATTATAAACTTTACAAATTGTTTGAAATCCTAGAAATTGAATTAAAATTTCAAGGGTTATTATTTTTTTTGTATTGTAGAATTTTTTTAGAGTCTCTTAGTAATTCCGAATACAGAAATATTATTCTAAAAACACCACTCTTGATGCAATTCATGTTCCTTTCTTGCTAACATGCATTTTGCTAGCTATCCACCTCATCTAACATATTAATTTCCATGAATTTTCATCTGAATTCAACTTTAGGACATGTAAGTTGCTCAAACAATAATAAAATGGGATTCTTTAGTTGTTTTCATTGTAAAAACAAAAAGGTTTCCTTGTCGACTTTTCTTTTAGGTTGAACATAATACAACATCTGAAACACATCTGGTGGATTACGCTTTGATACCATAATAGAAAACACAACACAATATATACATTTATACTAATATGTAAAAACAATGCTACAATGAGTTTATCTTAATATATGTTGTGACCGTACATTTGGACTAATGTAAATTAATGTGGACATAACTTAATACATGAGAAAACTAACTAAGGCAGCCGTCAAGTACTGGGCTGAATGGACCTGCCGTTGTTAGCCTCTCCAACATGTCTCTTTTACAAGGACAAGGACTTGACATATAATTTTTTTTTTAGTTTAACGTGGGTGTCCGGGCCAGCTTGCGTGCACCTCAACTAATCTCACGGGTCTTGAAGTTAACGACCATGTAAGCTTCCAGTGGCTATCATATGAGCAACTTCAGGGCTCGAACCTGAGACCACAGAGGGAGCAAACCTCTTAGTCCCAAGTTTTTACCATTGGGTTACCACCTAAATGGTTGACTTGACATATAGTTGAAGCTTCCCAATATGTCACTTTTACAAGGACAAGGACTTGACAAATAGTTGACGTTTATTCTATCAATTTTATTTTATTCTTATAAGAATAATAAATAAGAATTCACCTTATTATATGTTCTTATAATTAATAGTTCCATTCTATATACCAAACAAGCATAACCCAGATACTAATTTACTGTTATTTTTAACAAGGAACAGTTCTTTATAGGGTTCTCAAACGGCTTAATTAAGAAAAACTGGAAGCTAGTTTGTTTCTTTGTAGTCATCTCTCTGGAAACAAGTTTTCTTGTTGTCTTTAATTTTACCAAGAGCTAGCTATAGCAGCATTCCAATCATTTTGTTAAATTATGAATACACCTAAAGAAGATTTTAGAGATCAATTCAAGAAAACACTACAAACTATAATTTAGTACCAAGTTAAGTTAGGAAAGTTAGAGAGAAATCAAACAAACACCAGGAATATTCTTGAAATGAAAGAATGCTTGTCCACAATTCAAAGAACTTTTGGAATTTTCTAGTGTATTAGCTAAGATTTCATCAAGTTCTATGGCTGGAAAGATTGTTTCATTTAGATTGGTTAAGAAGGCTATAAATAGCCATGCAACCATCACTAGTAAGGTAAACTAAAAAAACTATGCTAAGCTTAAAACCTTTGTCCTAAAAACTATCCTCCTTGTATTATATTTCCTATCAACAAAGATTTTGCTTTGTATATCCTTCAAGCATTTCCAAATTATACAAACTTAAAAATCTTAACTATAAACTACTTTCATTTCAACCCCTAATCACTAAAATCTCCTAACTACCATCATCCTCTAACAGTGGTCAGAGCCCAATTGATCGTAAAGGCGGCATTAGAGTTCTTTATGGCCACCATAAAATTCATTCACAATCTATCTTTGTGTCACTTCCTATTTTTGATGGTGGAAAACTATGATTTGTGGGAAAAAAAAATGGAAACACTCTTCAGGTCTCAAAATCTTTGGGACATTGTTAAGAATGGATTTGAGGAGCGAGAAAATATCTCTACTCTAGAAGAAGCACAACGGAAGGAGTTAGAGGTGAAAAAGCAGAAGGATGCTAGTGCCCTTTATTTGATTCAACAATCACTGGCCAATACAATTTTTCCTAGGATTACTAAAGCTTCAACTGCACACCGAGCATGGGATATGTTGCAAGAGGAGTTTCGCGGTGATTCTGAGGTATGCACCATTAGACTCCAAATACCACGAAGAGAGTTGGAAAATATTAAAATGAAAGATTTTGAGATTGTTAAAGATTATCATGGAAGAATTAAAGTAGTTGTAAATCAAATGAGATCTATAGGAGAAAATATTATTGATCAAAGGGTTGTTGAAAAATTTCCAATCAATCTTACAAGAAAATGACTCTATAGTTACTAGTATAGAACAATAAAAAGATTTAACAATCTTGTCAGTAGCTGAACTAATAGGTTCTTTAGAAGCACATAAGAAAAGACTCAGTACTACGAAGAAGACTCTATTAAGAGTGCTTTTCAGTCTAAGCTTAATGTAAGGTCTCATAAATCTAGATATAATAGCGAAAATTAATGGATCTACAACGATATTATATAATAATAAGTCAGTCATTTCTATGATAAAATTCTTGTATTCCATAACAGGACAAGCACATATCAATCAATTTCACTTTTTATAAAAAGCAGTTGGCTATAAAGAAATCAATTTTGAATATTGCATGCAAGACTAAAAAACAATTAGTAGATATCTTCATAAAAGCCCTTTCATGAGTTAAGTTTGAGGCACTACAAGATCAAGTTAGAGTATCAGTGAAGTATATTAAGGAGGAGTATTAAATTATTAATGCACTTAAAGAAGATTCCAGAGGTCAATTCTAGAAAATAATATAAACTACAAGTTTGTGCAAAGTTAAATTAGGAAAGTTCTAGAGAAATCAAACGAATACTAGAAATGTTAAGAATTCTCATCCACAATTCAAAGAACTCTAGAATTGTCTAGTGAATTGGTTAAGATTCTTGCAAGTTCTATTGGTGGAAAGTTTGTCTAAATTGTTCCATTTAGGTTGGTTATGAGGGCTATAAATAGCCATGCAACCATCACTTGTAAGGTAAGGCAAAAATTATGCTAAGCTTAAAACCTCTTTTTAAAAATTCTTCTGTAGTTAACAATAGAGAGTATTGTTAAGATTGTACATTAACAATAGTTACTTATGTAGAGAGCAAATATGGATTATGTTACTTATGTTAAGATTGTAAGATTAACATTAATAATAGAGAGTATTGTTAAGATTGTACATTAACAATAGTTACTTATGTAGAGAGCAAATATGGGTTATATGTTACTTATGTTAAGATTGTAAGATTAGCATTAACAATAGAGAGTATTGTTAAGATTGTACATTACTTATGTTACATTAACATTAACAATAGTTACTTATGTTAAGATTGTACATTAACAATAGTTACTTACATAATCTTATGTAGAGAGCAATTATGGATTCTGATGAGATGATACAGGAGAGACCTTATAAAGCAGCCATGAATGGAAAATGGCAACACATGATTGACTACTATAAGGAAAATACCGAGTATTTGTTCTCTCCAGTTACGAGCTCTTTGGATACTGTACTTCATCTAGCTGTGCAAAGCAACGAAGTGCAAGCACTTGAAGATCTACTTGAAATCGTGAAGGAAAGAGAATTACCTTCAACTGAGAAAGATTTTCTCAAGAAAAAAAACAAATTTGGAAATACGGCTCTTCACGAGGCAACCATCTATGGGAATTATGAGGCTGTAAGATTCTTGGTAGAATGTTGTCCAGACCTAATTGCCATTCCTAACGAGTACGGTGAAACCCCACTGTTTACAGCAGCTGGATTTGGTGAGGCAGAAATAGTGGAGCTTTTGATCCGTTCCAAACCAGAACAATGCGTGGATGATGATGATGATGGCCTCCTATTTCCAATTCACCGCCAGCGGAAAGATGGCCTGTCCATCCTTGGCGCTGCTATCATAGGGCAACACTTTGGTAACAATTTCTCTCTTTGTAGAATTCTCAAATTTAAAATGTGTGTGTATCATATGTATAATTTTTGAATTTCTAATTTCATGAATGCAGACACAGCTTTACTTTTGCTAAAACTGGATGAATCGCTCCACAGCTTGAAGGACAAAAAAGGCATAACTGCTCTTCAACTTCTAGCCCACATGCCATCTGCTTTTGAGAGTGGATTTCCCATGGGCATATTTGAAAGACTCATATATTGTTGTATGCCTACTCCAAACACACTATTAGACCTTACAATAGTGGCTCCATATATATACATGCTACATATATATACATGCATGCATATATATATATATGTGTGTGTGTGTGGACATCTATATGTCTATGATTTGACCTCTAAATTATTTCGCAGGTCTTCCTGTTCGCCGCAAGGTAGAATTCCAAGTAGAAACTAGTGGCCAGGCACGGAAGGGTACTGTGGGAGATGTTGAGAGCGGTTTGGGTAGCAGCTCGGAGAGGAAACCAAGAGGCGGCCTACTCAACTATTTTAAGGTCCCTAAAGGTATAATTGGACACAATTGAGACCTGTTCTTTTGGTTTCAAGGCTAGGTGGTATTATTGAGCAACCTTTCTATAACGAGATTAGATATATTTCTGGAGGGTACAATGAAACACATTTCATTCATGTCCAAATTAAGGAATCATAACTGATCATTGAATTTGATGCCATTTATTGAATTGGATAATTGACTCTTATTATATGAGATTTTTTATTCTGGTCATTGAATTTGATAATTTATTTTTTATATATTACTCATACTATTTTTATATATCATTGTCATTTAAGAATATGGATTGATGAAATGATTTATTTACATGCATAAGACACAAAGAGGTTGAGCCTTTTCCTACAAAATTCAACTTTCTGTGACTTTGATGATTTGATATATATATATATATAGACACACACACACACACACTGTAATGACTTTGATCCAGTTCTTTATTATTATTATTATTATTATTATTATTATACTTTAGTTCATCCTTCTACTATCATTGTTAATGTTTCTTTCTATTTCATAAAAATGGCTAGCTCTCATCCATGTTTAATTTCATTCGCTTTCGCATGAACATGAAGTACGATGTTGGCCAGCAAGGCTAGAAGTATTCTGGAACCAGAAAAGAAAGCATGTATTAGCTTTGAGACTCGCCGAAAAACTAATAGAGAAAGAAAAGTGGAATATAGTCAAAATAGACCAAAATGAAGAGGAAGAAAAAGAGCAGGGAATGGGTGGGGAAAAAAATAAAAAGGGAGAAATAGAAATAACAGAACCTCCTGTAACGAGCTCATCATTAACTAGCAATAAGCAGATCTCATTGTTTGTTGCAACGATAAATGGAATAGAAGAGATTGTGTGGGAGATAATAAATAAATATCCCCACGCTGTTGATCAGCTCAATAAGAAGGGTCAGAGCATTTTGGGTGTGGCCGTCATGCATCGCCAGAAAAAGATCTTCAATCTTGTGAAACAACTGAAAGTACCGATGGCTAGACTGCATCGAGTTATTGATAAGAAGAAGAACACATTGTTGCACCATGTTGCAGATATGGAGCATTACAGAGGAGGAACCAGGCCTGGGCCTGCACTTGAACTTCAGGAGGAGTTGCAATGGTTTGAGGTGAGACCTTTTCATCCCTTTGTCTTTACCTCCGGATAAAATTTATTCATGGACTTGGTATAGTGTATTAGAGTACCAAACGTATAAAAACATTTGTTTCAATCAAATTACCCAATCCAGTTAAGGTCATAGAAAAACCGTTAAACTGAAAAAAATCGATTTTAATGCTAACGAAACGTAGACATGTCAACTAATTAAGACAACAGGCTGATCTAGTTCTCCTTGTCACCCGAACCAATTACTTAAATATTATTAAAAATTATACGCAATTAAATAATACGTTGTTTTATTTACAAACTCCATTTATATAACAATCATATTTATCTCCCGATTACTCCAGCAAGTGCAAAAGGTAATTCCTCCTCATTATGTCACGCTTCGGAACAAAGAACGCAAGACTGCAGAGGAGCTCTTCAAAGAGAGTCACAAGGACCAACTGAAAAATGCACAAACATGGATAAAGGAAACGACTCAGTCTTGTTCCACAGTGGCTGCACTTGTTGCTACTGTTGTCTTTGCTGCTGCCTATACTGTGCCCGGAGGTTCTGATAAGAATGGCACGCCCAACTTCATCAACTCTCCCTATTTTCTGCTTTTCACTGTCTCGGATGTTCTTTCCTTAGCAAGCTCCTTGACTTCGCTTGTGGTATTTCTGTCTTTGTTGACCTCTCCATTTGAGCTACAAGAATTTCACATCTCTCTTCCTCGAAAACTTCTTGTTGGCTTCACCTTCCTCTTCTTTGCTGTGATAACGACAATGCTATCTTTTGGGGCCACAATCTTGATACTCATTCAGTCAGAGAAAAAATTGACAACATTACTCCTTTCCATGGCTGCATTCCTTCCAGTCTTAATATTTGCAATAATGCAATTTCGTCTGTACGTCTCATTTATGGGCTCTACATTCAACATTCTCAAGAAAACCAGGAAAGCTCGAGCACCGTTTCGTGTCCCTTGCCTACGGTGGGGGAAAATGCTCGGTCTTAAGAACGAGGAAAAACGCTCGACTTGATTACTATTGGAGACTAAAGTGGCATAGCGGTTTTTCCTTTTTATAGTTGGTTTGAACCTCTACCATTAATCACTATATATGGAGTGTTACAGAATGTTTGGTTGTTCAATTTCATGATATTTATGAAGTTGTGCTCTCATAGTTTCATGTTAAAAAATAATATAAATTATATTTTAAAATTTTATTTAACAATTTAAGTTATTATATTGAGATAATTATTTGATATGATATCAGACCCTTGATTATCAAGCGATCATGAAAATTTTACTATCCTTATTTATTTGATAAAAATTAAATATATAATAATATGAGTTTTACAAGTTTTAAATTTAAATTTTTTTTTTATTTAAGGGAGTGTGTTTATAGAATAATATAAGTCATATCTTACAATTTTATTTAATAATTTAAATTATTGGATTGAGATGGTTTTTTTAATATAAATTAATATATTTTATATATAGAATAATATGTGTTATATATAGAGTGTAATAGGTTGGTATTTAACTTAACGAAGTTAAGACTAAAATGTTGCTTCAATCGGTTGCTTGTAGTAAAATTGGGTGTTAAGTTTATGGTTATTATTATTAACTTTATTATTATTATTAAAATTGGGTGCTGGAACCTTGGGGACGAGATGGTGGCGAAGGTGTTCTGGCTAGCCAAAGCTACTTTCTTCTCCTCTGGGTTTTTTTTTTTTTTGCTTCTCTTCTGGTCTTGCTTTTCTTTGCTTGGTTTCTTTTTGCTTTTCTTATTCTCTCTGTCTCTGTTTGTGTCCGTCTCTGTTTCCTTTGTTTTTGGGTGGTTGGGTGATCTGTTGTTTAGGAGACAACAGACATTCCTTTGCTGGAGTCCTGGAAGAAAGCCCAGAAATCTTTCTTCGTTTATTTTGGGTTCTCTTTATCTCTCTGTTCTTGATCTTCTTCTTTGGTTTTTTTCTCCTTCCATGTCTCTCTCTGTTTTCGTTCACTTTCTCTGTATTCGTTCTTCGATTGTATCTGTCTTCTTTCCCTTTCTCTCTCTCTGTCCTCCTGTTCGTTCTGTTCCCCTGTGTTCTGTCCTCTCTGTGTTTGCTTCGTTCCCCCTGCTCGTTCTCTCTTCCCCCTCCTGCTTGTTGCCTTTTTCTTGTAGGCGAGACTCGAGAGGGATCGTGGGCAGCTGAGACGTGACCCACGATTTGCTGTAGTTTCCGCTGAATCGGTGGGACGAAGGAGATGAATTGTTTGTTTTGAAACGGCGCCGTTTTCACCTGAAATGCAGATTTCCAATTTGCCCCTAAACGTCTGACATTTAGCAATTGGGTCCTCACGGAAATCTTTTTTTTTTTAATTTTACCCTGGATCAATTGCAATTGAACCCCTCTATTTCGAAGCCATTTACCAAACAGTCATTGGTTTCCAATTTAATCAATTAAGCTTCATTGGCTCTTCAACTTTTAATTCTTTCAAAATTACCCCTAGAAAAATCAATTAATCACCCTATGGTATCACTACCTATGCACTTTGGTTCTTGGACTTTAATTTCTTGCATTTTCAAACCAAATCAGCCCCAAACTTTTGTATTTTATCAATTAAGCCCTTGATTGCATTAATTAAATAAATTAAAGTTTAATTAAAAGTCTTCAACTTTTAACCCTTTTAAAATTACCTTTGGAAAAATCAATTAACCCCCTTATGGTATCATTACCTATGCACTTTGGTCCTTGGACTTTAATTTCTTGCATTTTCGAACCAAATAAGCCCCAAACTTTGGTATTTATTCAATTAAGCCCTTGATTGCATTAATTAAATAAATCAAATTTTCATGAAGTCCATAAACTTATTAATTCTTCTAATTTTTGACTAAATTGACTCCCAAATTTATAATTTCATTCTTATTATCTTAACTCAATTCCCAAATTATTTTTTATTCATTTATTTTTATTTTTATTTATTATATATATATATTATTTATTTATTAAAAAATTAAAAAATTAGGTTATGATAATAACAAGTTTTCAACCAATAAAGCTACAGGTTAAATGAAACCTAAATTCCAAAAAGAAGCACACACTTGGTGTGTTGAATATTTTCTACACCTACTCTCTGCATCTACATGGAAGCATGGCACATACCAGACAGCTCTAAGATCTAACCTGTTGTTGCTGAGCCGTTGTAACTGTACCTTTCCCTATCTTTGATACTCTGTTTCCAGAAAACCTTCTCTGTTTCTTGGAAATTAAAATTCAAGAAATGGCCACCATCCATCCACTGGATCAATTTCTAGAATTACGTGCATATGTTAAGTGGGTTTCAATTTATTTTGAATAAAAAGGACACTAGAGTATGGGAGGCAGACTCACAAGGAAGGTTCAATTGATTTGGATGTTGCTTCAGAATAGAGTCTGCACTCGGGAGTTTCTTCTCCACAGGAATCTGATAGACACCGGTCAAAGTAATTGTTCATCTTTTCTTGCATTGTTCATCATTTGGATGAAGTTCACAAAATGGTTAGACTACAGCTGGTGACCGGGATATTCCAACGAAAAGCAATTATTTTGCTTTCGCATGACATTTTTGTTGAAACTTAAACTCAATCCATAAGGTCAAGGAAGGCAACCATCATTTGCAGCTACTAGCTGCCACCAGCCGCAGCCGCCAGCCACCTTCACACTTGAAGGTTGAATTTTCTTGTTTTGAATTCGTGTATAAATAGAGTGCCTAGCTTATGTTATTTGTGTGGAGAGAATAGAGAGAAACATTAGAAAGAAAGAGAGGGTGTGTATTGTAAGCTTTTATTGTATTTGTAAGCTTGTGTTTTTTTGTAATAAAACTTTGTGTTTTATCCCCTCTGAGTGTTTCAAAGCCACCACCAGTGGTTTCTCACACCAACAATTGATATCAGAGCCCCGTTCGTCAGAAAACAAAAGAGTTTTGGGATATACCCGAATTTTCAAAGTTGTCAAAAAAACAAGTTTTGATCATTCCACAGTGGAGAGCTCCTCCATACGAGCTCACTGGTGTAAAGAACAGCCTGATCGGAGTCCGAGGTGAGCTACACGCGTCGCCCGAAGATTCTGCCCAGATTGCCCACACGCAGACCACGCGCCCAGAGGTTTAAGACAACTAAGCCACACGCGCACCATATTTGAGTTGCGCCGAGCCGTTCACGTCGAGTCCTAGCAGAGTCCAGTCGAGCCGTCCTACGCGCCGAGCCAAGCAGCGTTCCAGTCGCAGTGTGCCGAGAGAATATTCCCAGAATATTCCCGGTTCCCCTTAGCGAACCGCCCACCATACAGAATTGGTTTTTTGACCGGTTCACTCATTTTCTGACCTGATTTCAACAAAGTCAGACTGGTTTCCTACTATTTGGACCATTCCGGATCGATCTACAGTGTCTGTTTGGCCAAATTCGGCTCCCAAAGAGGTGATATGGTCATTCAAAGAGCAAAATGACTATAGAAGGTACACATACACTCATCCCGAAGCTGACCAAAGACAACTATTATAGTTGGTGCATCAGAATGAAGGCATTCCTTGGTTCACAAGAGTGTTTAGATATTGTACAACATGGTTATGATGAACTAGAGTCCAAAGAAGCAGAAGATGCTTTACAAGAGGCACACAAGCAAGCCCTGAAAGCATAGTTTTTAAACCCGGACCGGCCCGGTGGGTCGACTTGGGACCTGGCCGACCCGGGCATGGAACCGGTCCGGGTGGAGGCCAAAACCCGTTTGGGAATCGGCCCGGCCAAACCCGGTTGACCCGGTGGGTCGACCCGGGACCCGGTCCACCCGGCCAAACCCGGGTGAGACCCGGCCACTTTTTTTTTACTCTCCCTGTCATTAAACGAAGCCGTTTAATGACTCTAAAAACTTCCAAGCACCCAGTGAACAAAAAGCGTCTACTATGTTACACTCTCCCTCCGCAGACAACTAAAACTTTTGACTCTTTTCTCACTCTCTCTCTCACATATTTTTCTCCTTTACAAACGTATCAATTCACGACTCTCGCTTCTCTCTCTCTCTCTTTCTCTACATGTACATACGCTGCAATTAGCGGCAGGGTTAATCGCGCTGGTTGCAATGGAGCTCTCAAGCAGGACGATGAAGCTTTTTCTGCTTTCGATTTTTCTATTACAGGCGAGGATTTTTTTTTTTAATTTTTTCCCCCTCACATTCTCTTGATTTTCCCCTTCTTCTTAAACGTTTCCGTTCGAAGAAGATTCTGTTTTTTTTTTTTTTTTTTTTAATTTCAGAGTTTGATTTTTGTTTTATAAGGGTTTCATTCTTTTCCTCTGCTTTTTTTGAGAAAATTATAATTACTATAATTTGTTTGAATTTTTTTTTGCTTTTAATTTTCACATTACGTGTCCTCATAGTGTGTGTGAGGACTAACATTTTTGCTGAGTCTCCAGTTTCTAAGAACTTAAGGACTGAATTGCACTTTTTGACGAGTTTTGGTACTGAGTTTGAAATTTATGAATATGCAGGTGTTTTATGCAGTATCTATAGTCAGCGCGGAGAGGTCTAATGCACGGTCGCTTAAGACACGAAATGCAGTATCAGGGTGAGATTTTTTTCTTTCCTTTTTTTTTTTTAATTTTCTTGTAATTAAAATAAAATAGCTTGGATTTTCTCGAATTGACATAAATATTTTAGAATTTATGTTGTTGGAATTTATGTGGTTTGATGTTTTGTTATAAATATTTTATAATTTATATTTGATTTGTATTTTGGATATTGAATTAAATTTATGTTGTTGGTTTATAATTTAAATTTAGTTTAAGTAAGTGTTGTATTGTAATTAGTTATGTGTTTTATTTTTATATAGGTTTTTTTGGGTTGACCCGGGTTAACCCGGGTCAACTCACCTGACCCGTAACCCAGAAGGTCGACCGGGTCAATGACCGGGTCGGGTTTCAAAACTATGCCTGAAAGTCAACAAAAAGAAGGACAACAAAGCAAAGACCATCATCTACCAAGGCCTTGATGAAGATACATTCGAGATCATAGCTTCCGCTGAAACATCAAAATAAATATGGGAGGCTTTCCAACAAAAATACAATTTTTGACCATTTTATTTTTAATATTTATTATTATTTATTTACTAAAAAGGATTAAAAAAAAATGATGATGAAAAAATAATAATGATGAAAAAACAAGTAAAATGAAATAAATGAAGAATGAATTAAAATTTGGGTTAAGGGCAACATGATTGGAAGTTTAAAGATTTAATTAAATTTTTGAATTAATTTAATTAATCCAATTAAGGGTTTAATTGGAGAATTAATAAGTTTTGAGACTTAATTAAGCTTGGAATTAATTTAATTAATCCAATTAAGCGTTTAATTGGAGAATTAATAAGTTTTTAGACTTAATTGAGCTTGGAATTGATTTAATGAATCAAATTAAGGGTTTAGTTGGAGAATTGATAAGTTTTTAGACTTAATTGGACTTTGGATTTAATTGAATTAATGAAATCAGGGACTTAATTGAAGAAATAGCAATGTTTGGGGTTAATTGAGGGCACGATTGCAACAAATTAAAATCTAAGGACCAATGTGTAAATGGCGCTGAGATGCAGGGGTGCAATTACAATTTACCCAAGGACTGTACTGTAAAAATTCAAATGTCGAGGATCAAAACGCAAATTGCCATCAGCACTGTTCATCTTCTTCACCCGAAAACAAGAAGAAAACGCATGCCTTTATTGCATTAAAATCCATGCAACCGCATGGCATTCTCTGGTTATAAAAACCAGAGAAGGAGAACCGGCACAGGGGGGAACAAAAGGCAGAGAGAAGGACTGAAAAGGACACGAAAAAACCTAGGAGAGGGGAGAAGAAAAGAAAAAGAACCAGACTTTGTTTCCTCTGTTTCTTCTCAAGGAAACAGAGGAGGTAAAAAAAGCAACGAACAAGGGGGGCAGAAAAACTGGAGCAGTGATGACAAAACCGGGGGGCTGAGAAGAGAGAAACAGAGAAAAAAAAAGGAGCCACGGACTGTGGAAAAGAAAGAACGCAGGGGGGAAGACGCAGGAAGAGAAGAAAGCAGAGGAGACAGAACCAAGAGTGGCAAGGAACCA
This sequence comes from Populus alba, assembly GCF_005239225.2. NCBI lineage: Eukaryota > Viridiplantae > Streptophyta > Magnoliopsida > Malpighiales > Salicaceae > Populus > Populus alba. Next base: position 730,770 of record NC_133294.1, on the reverse strand, counting down.
CAGGACCGGGGGAACTAAAGGAAAAGAAAAGGAGTAGACATTCGTCCCCTCGTTTCTTCTCAAAGAAACAGAGGAGACGAACGAACAAGGGGGCTGGGGAAAAGAAAAAAAAGGAGACAGGGAATCAGTTTCAACCATCTCTTCACCATCTTCAGCAACTCTTCAGCCTCCAGGAACCCAGTCAGGAGAAGAACCCCCATCGAGACTAGACAGAGAAAGAAGAAGCAGGCCGAGAGAGAATAGTGAGGGGTTCTGGACAATAGAGCAAAGAAAAAAAAAAACAAGCCGAAACAGAGAAACAGGAGGGAAATAAAACGTGAGAGACAAGCAGATGGAGCAAGAGAAAAATTGAAAGCAGGAGCGTCTCCCTCAGCATTCTCGCGCGAATTATCTGGAATTGAACCAGGTAAGTCTTTTGCTTTGTTCTCCTTGCTTTTCGTTAATTAATTATCACCTTCTGTTTTTAAAATTAGCTGCTCATGCACGCGTGATTTGGTTAACGCGTGCTTCATGTGGCCCAGCCGGGTCACTGGCTTGGGCCAGTGACCAGGCTGGGCCGGCTGGGTCCAGCCCAGTCCAGTCCCCATGGGCTGAGCTGGGCCCAGCCCTAAAAAAAAAAAGTAGAAAAAAAATATGTATCATGAATAAAAATAATGTAAATTTATTGGTTTATTCACTGACGCCAGAGTCAGGAATAAAAATACCGGTTTAAATTTATATTATTTTTATTCGTTGTATTTTATTTTATTTAGCTAGAAAAATAAAAAAATATATGCATGCAAAAAAATAAATTTTTATTTATTTATTTATTCACGGATGCTAGAGTAGGGAATAAAAAAAATATTGATCTAATTTAATTTTCGAAGCTACGAATTTTTACCAAAGCCATAGTTGGAATTATTCGAGCTCGAATATTCACTGGCGCCAGAGTCAGGAATATTTAAATAAATCATCATAGCATAAACTAATAAACATTTAGCAATTTAAGACAAAACCAGCAATGCAGTTTGCCTTAGGCAGAACGTTTAAGGGGTGATAATATCTTTCCTTTTACGTAACCAATCCCAAACCATAGAATCTCTGTTGACCAGTTAGGGTTTCTAGTGACCATCATACTAGGTGGCGACTCCTCAAACAAGACCTTTTTCCTAAAAGAACAAGAAACCAGAAATCAGTTCTTTTTTTCCATAATCGAGAATCATAATTTTTAGGGCCGTCACGATGTCGGGTGCGACAGCTTCCGCTGAAACATCAAAATACATATGGGAGGCTCTCCAACAAAAATACAAAGGTGCTGACATAATCAAGAAGATTCGTCTTCAATCTTTGCGAGGAGAATTTGAATTATTACAAAAGCAGTCCTCAGAATCTATTTCTGATTATCACACAAGAATTATGGTGATAGTCAATCAGATGAGGAGAAATGGAGGAGCCATAATTAATTCTCGAATTACTGAGAAAATTTTGAGATCCCTAGATTCAAAATTTGATTTTGTTGTTGTCGCCATTGAAGAGTCCAAGGAAGTGGACAAGTTGACAGTTGATGAGCTTATGAGTTCTTTGCAAGCTCATGAGCAGAAGATTGTAAAGCGAAATGGAGATAAGGCCATTGAGCATGCCTTACAAGAAAAGCTGTCTCTCAAGGACAGATATGAGCAAGGGGAGACTTCAACAAGTGGATATACCACTCAAGCAGGAAGTCAACAATCCAGAGGAGGATTTCAGAGATTCCAAGGAAGAGGATCTTGGAATACAAGCTTCAGAGAAAGAGGTGGTAGAAACATCACCAGAGGAGGTCGAGGACAACAGGCATTCACTCCTAGAGGAAAAGGAGGCGGTTACAATAACCATGACAAGAGGAATATCCAATGTTATAGTTGCAATCAATTTGGGCACTATAGCACTGAATGCCGAAGGAAAGCTCCGTTAGAGATACGTGAGCAAGCCAACTATGCAGAGAAGGATGACAGAGGAGCAGCTGCATTACTTGTCCAACAAGGACTTGGTGAGAAACAGGAGGATATATGGTATCTAGATACTGGAGCAAGCAATCACATGTGTGGCTATCGAGAGTTATTTGGTGATCTAGATGAGACCAAGCAAGGTCTAGTTACTTTTGGAGATACCTCAAAGGTTCCATTCAAAGGTAAAGGCAGCATCCCAATCAAGTTGAAGAACGGCGATTCCAGCTACATCGTCGATGTGTATTATGTCCCAGCCATAAAGCAGAACCTGATCAGCTTAGGTCAACTTTTGAAGAGAGGATATACTTTTTACTCGAAGAATTGTCATCTGACAATTAGAGACAAAAATTGGAGATTAATTGCCTATGTGAAAATGTCCAAGAATAGGATGTTTCCTTTGAACATCCAGTATGATGCAACAAGGTGTTTGAGTGCCATCACCAACAGTGAATAATGGCTTTGGCATATGAGGCTTGGACATCTGAATTTCATAAGTCTGAAGATGCTAGCAAGCAAGAAGATGGTCAAAGGTTTGCCTCACATTGATCATCTAGATGAAGTCTGTGAGAGTTGTGTCCTCAGCAAACATCACAAATCCAGTTTTGTCAAAGAAGTCAACTGGAAAGCAAAGAGGCCACTGGAGTTAGTGCACACAGATGTATGTGGCCCAATAACGCCTATGTTGACTAGACAAAATAGGTACTTCCTCATTTTTATTGATGATTTTAGCAGAAAGACGTGGATATACTTTCTGAAGAGGAAGTCAGAAGTATTCAATTGTTTTTAAGATTTTTAAGCAATTATGGAGAAGCAAAGTGGCTATACGATCAGAACCGTAAGATCTGATCAAGGTGGAGAATATACAGCAAATGACTTTGAAGCCTTTTGTACACAACAAGGCATTAGACATCAGACAACACCAGCTTATACACCACAGCTGAATGGTGTAGCTGAGAGGAAGAATCGCATGATTCTTGACATGGCAAGAAGTCTGCTCAAAGCAAAGAAGTTGCCCAAGCAATACTGGGCTGAAGCTGTATCATGTGTAGTGTATCTACTGAATCGCTGCCCAACCAGAAGTTTGCAAGGTGTCATTCCAGAAGAAGCATGGAGTGGTCACAAACCAAGTGTTACTCATCTACGAGTCTTTGGTTGTGTGGCATATGCAAAGATTCCAGATGCAAGAAGGACAAAGCTTGATGATAAAAGCGAGAAATGCATCTTTGTCGGATATGGTGAAAGAAGGATGGGATACAAGCTGTATAATCCCATCATGAAGAAAGCAATTATGAGTAGAGATGTTATCTTTGAAGAAGATAAATCTTGGGAATGGAATGATGATCAAGAAGCAGTGAAATGGATTAACACTGATTTGATCCTTGAAGGTGAAGAAGAACCAACAATACTTGTAGAAGAACCGATTGTACGAGTAGTTGAACCACAAAGTCCGGTACACAAATTCCCTGTATTCAATAGGAGGAACACACCATAAGCATCATCATCAACACCACCATCAACATCCTCATTAGAAGGACTAAGAAGGATGAGAAACCTTGAAGAGCTGTACAATGCCTCTCAAGTCATGGAAGATACAACTTTGTTTTGTTTCTTTGCAGATAGTGACCCATTAAGCTTCAATGAAGCTGTCACAGAAGAGAAATGGATTAAAGCAATGGATGAAGAAATACATGCCATTGAGAAGAATGATACCTGGAAGCTGACTTATTTACCAGAAAAGAAGAAAGGAATAGGTGTCAAATGGGTCTACAAGACGAAAAAGAATGCAAAAGGAGAAGTGCAAAGATACAAAGCCAGATTAGTGGCTAAAGGCTACAAACAGAGAGAAGGCATTGACTATGGAGAAGTATTTGCTCCAGTAGCCCGGCTAGAGACAATCAGACTGATAATCTCACTAGCTGCACAACATAGATGGAAGATCTATCAACTCGATGTGAAGTCAGCATTTCTGAATGGCTTCATAGAAGAAGAGATCTATGTTGAACAATCACTTGGATACATTGAAGCTGAAAATGAAGGCAAAGTATACAAGTTGAAGAAAGCTCTCTACGGTTTGAAGCAAGCTCCGCGTGCTTGGAATACCAGAATTGACAGGTATTTTCAAGATAATGGATTTAAAAAATGTCCATATGAACACGCAATATATGTGAAGAAAGAAGTAGATGGCAGCATCTTATTTGCGTGCCTATATGTTGATGATTTGATATTCACCGGCAACAATCCTACCATGTTTGAAGACTTCAAACGAAGCATGGTACAAGAGTTTGAGATGACAGACATTAGGTTAATGTCACATTTTCTTGGCTTGGAAGTAACGCAGAAAGAATAAGGGATTTTTGTATCCCAAAGCGATTACGCCAAAGATATTCTTGAAAGGTTCAAAATGAAAAGCTGCAATCCGGTATCAACTCCAGTTGAGAATGGAGTGGAATTGAGGAAGAGTAAGGTTGGAAATGTTGATCCAACTTACTTCAAAAGCTTAGTAGGAAGCTTGAGGTACTTGACATGTACCAGACTGGATATACTCTACGGAGTCGGACTTATCAGCAGATACATGGAGACATCAGACCAGTCTCACTTGAATGCAGCCAAGAGAATTCTTCGCTACATCAAAGGCACAATGAATGAAGGTATGTTTTATACCTCAAGTAAAGACTTTAATCTTGTAGGCTACTCGGATAGTGTTTGGGGTAGAGATTTGGATGAAAGGAAAAGCACAACATGGTTTGTCTTTTTCATGGGAGACACATCTTTCACATGGTCATCCAAGAAGCAATCGATTGTAACGTTATCAAGCTGTGAAGCTGAATATGTTGCTGCCAACTCAGCCGTATGCCATTCAATATGGTTAAGGAATATGCTGAAGTTTTTGGGATTTCCTCAAGAAAATCCTACGGAGATTTATATTGATAATTGATCAGCAATCGCATTGGCAAAGAATCTAGTGTATCATGAAAGGAGCAAACATATTGATACACGTCATCACTTTATCCGGGAACATGTGAAGAATGAAGAAGTCCAACTGATATCTTGCAACACAAATGATCAAGTTGCAGACATCTTCACAAAGCCTTTGAAGAGAGAAGTATTTATCATATTAAAGTTCATGCTTGGCATGATATCTCTCAATTGAGTTTAAAGAGGAGATTTGTTGAAACTTAAACTCAGTCTAGAAGGTCAAGGAAGGCAACCACCACTTGCAGCCACCAGCCACCTGGCGCAGCCGCCAGCCGCCTTCACACCATCAGCCGCCAGCTGCCTTCACACTTGAAGGTTGAATTTTCTTGTTTTGAATTCGTGTATAAATAGAGTGCCCAGCTTATGTTATTTGTGTGGAGAGAATAGAGAGAAACATTAGAGAGAAAGAGAGGGTGTGTATTGTAAGCTTTTGTTGTATTTGTAAGCTTGTGTTTTTTTGTAATAAAACTTCGTGTTTTATCCCCTCTGAGTGTTTCAAAGCCACCACCTATGGTTTCTCACACCAACAATTTTATGGGGCATTTGGACATCAAGAAATAAACTAATTTTTGAAAACAAAAAACCGATTGGAATGCAGTGTTTACAGTACTAATCCTTCATCACCGAGCACTATTGTTGCACACTGTGGACAATAATTTCTCATATACAGGGATGGATCTTTACAGAAGTCCGATAGAAATATCTGATGCTGGACAAATTAACAACTGCTGAATATCTTTTGGGTTAATTGTTTTATATATGAGTTTTCCATTTCTCTCTATGTAAGGACTATGTTTTATTTATAAAATTTCGATTATTATAAAAAAAGAAAAATCTGCAGATGTAGGCTAGCTAAAAATAAAGTTCTTGTATACAAAAATATTAAAAATAAATCCTTCACCACCTAGCACTATTGTTGCACACTGTGGACAATAATTTCTCATATACAGGGATGGATCTTTACAGAAGTCCGATAGAATCTGATGCTGGACAAACAACTGCTGAATATTGCTCTCTAATTATAACATGGATCCTCATTCTATTAAACGTAGACCAAAATAGTGTAGCAATTTTCGGACAAGCTGATAGAAATAGCACTCTTTCCATTTTAAACCAATCATTTGTTTATTAGATTCACAATTTACCCCTTTATCATTTGCACGTCAATTATTTCAACTTGAAATCTTCAATTTTTAAATGAGATTCATTTAATAATTTTAAAATAACTCTTAATACTTGAAACCTATTTGAATTTAAAAATTTATGCTATATTATAATTGATTTTATCAATTTAATAAAAACCAATGAGGATAATAAGATTAGAACCCATGACATATTAATTTCTTTGCTATTAAAAATTAAATATACTATAAAAAAATAATCTCAACTCCAAAAATTAAACTCGCCTAAGAAATAGTTTTAAGAACATAAGATAACAAAGAATTTATAGTATTCTGGTCAATCAGAAATATAGAAGAGAGCTGCAATATTATTCCCGACCTGCCTTGTTCAAGAATGTAGTTATAACGGGATGTTGATAAAATAGTAATTATATTAATAATAAGATGATGTTTAGAAGTGGTAGTTATGGTATCGTGGTGTGATGATGACAATAATTATAATAATATTATTGAATGTTATAGTTTAGTATTGTGAAAATATAATTTTTTCACGAGATTAAAATATTTTTCGACACTATTAAGAGAATAACCGAAGATGGCTAAAGTGGAGAAAAGAATACTTCCATTTTGTTGCGAAACATAATTTACCACTCTAAACGGAAAAAGGGAAGATTGGACTAGCAAGGACTGCCTGAGAATCATTTTTACCCTCTTGCTGCTTGGACTGTGGCATCTATTTCGGACGAGACAACACTGTCGATTTAGTGCTTCCATTTTTATTTATGCATGGGTTTGATTTTCTCGCCGGAGCGTTTAACGGAGGACATCCTCTCCATCCTAAACATGTTAGCAAAAAGAAAAAGGAAGGAAAGATGGAAAACCCAGCATAAAAACAGGAGTCAAAGACAAGTAATTATGTTTATGGTAGGGCAAAATGAAAGGTGGATTCTAGCACCCATGGCGCCACAAAATAGGTGGAGGAAAGGAAGGAGAGAGGCCGTGGGGGAGAAGACACCCATTTATGCTGGACCACATGCCTTTGCTTTGCCCTGCACTCCAGTGTAAAAGAAGTCACATGGATGGAGCTTCATTTTTGTTCTTTTCAATGTAGATGGTATCTAAAGATACATTGCTCTTTATATATATATATATATATATATATATATATATATATATATATAAAGATTTTACTAACTTACTGAACTAAGAAAAAGAATTCCGACATAAGTCTAATCTTAATATATTTATTTTTTATAGTGATCAATCAAACAAGTTCTTAAGCTACAAAAAGCAGAGTAATTTTTAAATTACTATTAAGAAAATATCCCTATAAAGGAGGAGCTCATCCGAGCATGAAGTCACCGAAAAGAAAAGGTGCATTTTAAGAGATCAATACAAAGTATTATTTAATTATTTAAAAAGAAATAGAAAAGTAAGATGTGTGTTGATAGTTTTTTAAAAGTTGATATAAATTAATATATATAAAAACTTAAGTTTTTTAGTTTAGATAATGGTTAGCTATAGAAAATAAGTTTTGCACCCAACCTTTTTTTAATTAAAAATATTTTATCATAATGCAGGAATATTTATATTCATTTTGTATTTCCAGGTCAGAAACTACAGATCACATCCGTTTTCATTATAATTAAATGTCTTGAAAAATCTGAAACAAATAGTTTATTGGTGGGGACTTTCATGGTTCATAACTCATTTATTGGATGATTTGTTTCATTAGTGGAAAGGATTGATCAAAGGAAAGTTCAAACGAAAGGTATGGCAAGGATTATAATTTGGCATTGTAGACACAATTTTGTGCACCTGAAATTAAACAAGCACACGTGTACAAATATATGATTTTATTAAATATATGAATGGGTACAATCTCTATGTAATATATTCTATCAAAAGAATATGGCAATCCTCTGGTTCTTCCCTTGGATTTGATGTATGGTGACTTGATTTATTTGAGTAATCAAGCCAAGATTTGTGCTTTACAAGAACGCGAATTTGGGTGTGTATTGCGAAGCGAGATGTTGTGATTTGATGCTTTGAAGAGTACCTTGATTTGTCTTCAAAGTGTTGTTGAAGAACTCTTATGGGGCGTTTTGGCTTGATCCAACAGAGCTTCATTCTTGTTAAACTTCAAGCGTAGATGAAGGAGGCTTGAGAACTCTTTGAGAGAGAGCTTCCTTGCTTGAAGAGAGAGAGAGAGAGAGTCTTGAAGAAAATTTGTATCTCCTGGGATCCAATCCGTTTAGGTTGAGGCCTCTATTTATAGAGATCTGTAGGGGCTCTCAAGTCCTTTTCCAACGCCACATGGCATAATTTTATTGGTTGGTCTTTATTGACGAAATCTTGCATTTATGACAAGATATCTGATGAGATTTTGTATTTATGACAAGATATCTTGAATATCTCATTCCAAGTGTCAACTTTTCTTTGGCCAAGAAATATATGAAGGCTCATTTATTTTCCATGTCATTTATTTCAATCTTATTTTATCCCTTTCTTTTAAAGAATAAAATAACACATGGTAAAATTTGATTGGTAAAAAATTTGTGTTTCTACAGATGCCCCCTCGAGACAAGTTCACTTACTTTTGAAACAAGTGGGCATGTCTCGAAAAATATGGCTGAGAGGGTTTTATATTTCCGACTAAAATTTGATCTGATCATATTAGATTTTTACAACAAGCAGATAAATCTTATTATGAAAATAAAATATGATAATCAAAATTGAAAATTTATGGATCAATCTTGATTGAGATTTATCAAATCAAATGATAGAATATTAAGGTCCAATACCTCATTTGAAACTGCTGCATATACAGGACCAAACAAAATTTATCTTCATACCCGAATAGCAACCAACACTTTGACCGGGCTGCATGAATTTTTCTTTTCACTGGAAGTGGTCATTGTAACATCTTGTTTTAAAGATCTCGTTATTCTGAATCCAATAACGTAATCTGTTTGTGATTCCAAGTAGCGGTCAATGAATTATCACATATTAAATATTTTGATTCATATTCTCTTTCTTCTCTTGATATGCGTGCACTCATTGTTTGATGAATTATTTACTTCATTCCCGTTCAAATGCTCTTTCCTATATAATTCCTTCTCAACAGTATAGGAAATTTGTTGTTTCCTTTTCTTTTGGCTTAACCATGTGCATCCTTTATTTCCTGAATGAATTGTCCAACGTGAATGAATTATTAAGAGAGCAAAAGAATTTCCAGTACTGGTAGCCGACTTCGCTCAATTGAACTAGGAAAATTTTCTTCAACTAGGAAAAGTTCGTTGGCTTTTGATTATGTTAATTAAGCAAGAGTCTTCTCATCAGAGTAAGCGGCTATAAAAACCATACTTGTCCCTTCTATTTTTTTTTACAGAAAGTTCGGCTTCCAATAAGCCAGGCAATCAATCTTAGGAGGCGTTCGTCATTCTCTTCTTCTTTAGCACCAACAGGTTGCTACTTCTCAAAGGACTCAGCCATATTATTTCCATTCAATAAGTTGTGGTCGTTCTGTGTTGTTAATAATCCTGGTTCCTTCAACGCAGCCTCCACTAGCTGTCCAGGTATGCATGTCTCCCTTTATTTATTTATTTTGTTTTATTACAACTGCAAAAACGAGAAGGAAGGTGCCCACCCTATTCTTGCTGCTATCTCTTTATATCTCCGATTATGCGTGTGGCTGTTCACTGCTAGGTGGTATCGAACCTCCCAAAGCTCATTGAAGGTCTGAAGCGATTGGCCAAGTCTGCTCCCATGGTGGACTATTCCATCAAGGGATCTTCTTTATTAGAAACCAAACCATCACTGCAGCTATTTCAATGTCCTTTTCATCACCAACCAAGTCTTTATCAATGTCAATAGCATCGGATTTGTGACCACCAATGTCGACTGGAGCAGAGCTGTGACCCTTAATTCCAATTGCATCAGATCCATTGCCATCAAACTTCTCCTTGGTCCCGTCCGGCACAAACCTTCAAGGATCAAACGATGCTAATAATCTTTTTTTTATTTGTGTCTTTGCAGATTTTGCTTCAGCAAGACCTGCCCCCTGATGATCATCGTAATATTTTGTATGGGCTCACTTTCATCTTCTCATTGAATTACCACGGAGTTGTTGTAACAGTAGCCGCAGAGTCAACCAATCCTTCAGCTTTAAAAGCAGTGACAATTTGCAGTTATAGCTGCAGCTTCTACTCGTAGTAAAACACCAGCAACTAGTAAAGGAAGTATTTATTCAGACCACATTTCATCATCATCATCATCATCATCTATGGTCACCAAGTTCCCTAATGTATTTTCGGCATTTCCTCAAAATCTGGTTCAAAGCAGCTGATATCACGCCACATTTAGTTGTATTAACCACTCCTATTGAAGTATCGAGATGATTTGTTGCGTGACTTCAAGAATATTGAGAACTTTACAATCAACATCGCGGTTTCTGCAGTTCACCACGAGACTAGTATCTATTCATCATCTTTTGCAGTTTTTTTTTTTTCATGTACTGTTGCAGCATTCTATGGTGTCCTTATTCCTGATGCTACCACCATGCTCTGCAACAACACCAATGCTAACTTCACATACCTTCTCCACTGTATCGTTCCAAGCAATAACAAAGAATGCATCGCTAGCCAAAGAAGCTCCCTTGACCTCATCTCCTGCTTTCTTCATGGATATTCTCAAGCTTTCTAAGCGATTTGGCTGCCTGTTTCCCATGCCTAGCATACACTTATTCTTTGTAATGACGTTGCTCCTAACAGCTGCACTACTGAACTTGCTGCTGGAGAATTTAGGACGCTTGTAACGTGAACATCAATCGCTACGTGCTGTTGCTGGTGTAGGGCTGGAACAGGGCTGAGATGGAGTTGTGCTGTGGAGGACGGCTGTGATCTCGGTGCTGGTGGAAGAATGAAGAGTTGCGTGATGTTAAAGTTGATGTTGGTGCTGTATTTCATGGTGGACCGAGTTAGAGCTGCTGTTGATGAAGATTCCAGTTGCTGGTGTGTCAAAGACTCCAGCTGCATCAGTTGTGGAGCAACAGAGATGGACGATGCTTAGCATATGGTGGATGTAATGAAGAAGCTGGTAGCCATTGCTCCAACCCACTATCATCTATTTATTGCCGAACTAGCAGATGCTGTTCAAATTTTGACAAAATCTGCCATGGTTGAGTTACATGGTGAAGCAGTGAAAGCACTTCTCAGTACAACATCCTCTAATTGCCTTTGCCCAACCAATCCTTCTATAGCAACTGCTCAAATACTAGAACCCGCTTTCTTTTTCCCAACGAATCAATAACAAGCTGCTGTAGAAGTAGCAGCTGCTACGACCAGCCAGCATGAGTCCTTCCCATGTTGCCGACAATGTTGCTTCTTCAAATAGCTAAAGTTCTGCTTCAATGAACACCATGACATTAGCAATAACTGGCGCTACGACAATGAACTTCAACTACCCAAACTTCCCAGGCAATGAAACTCAAATACTAGGCAATTTTGCAGAATGACGCGTACCAGATTCCAATCCCTGCACATGTTGAGGGCAAAATAACTTACAAAGGAATTCATTCTCAGGCTATGCCTTTGTTTAATGGATCAATTTTATTCTCCTTGAATGCCTCATCCTTCACAGCTTTAATGACATCAACGACCATCCACCCAGACACAACAAAGCCAACAGGGTCATCAAAATCTGGCTTATTGACTCTATGTTAAGAATACATACTTTATGTAATAGAATTCTTCTTTCTATTAATAAAGTCTATATTTTGCCTTCGCTTGTGTCTTATCACCTGATTTTCCATGTTATGATTGTGTTTTGAGGTTTACTTATCCCTCTTTTTCCATGTGAACAATCATATTGACCCAAATAGCTTTAAAGGATGATGTGACTGTACTTAGAATAATTTCTAAGTTGCCTACGTACCTTTGTGGATAAAGGATCAAGTCATAACGTCGTTCAAAAGATTATTTTTTTTGTCAAAGATTTTTTTTTTTTGCGTGACTGTACTTTGAATGAATTCCAAGTTGCCTACGTACCTTTATGGATAAAATGATCAAGTCATAACGTAGTTCAATTTCTTTTTTTGTCTTTTTTTTTTTTTTTTGCCTTTCACAGTTTTAGCTCGTGTGGGCCAGGAGCTACATCAGATTTCAAGCATAGTATCTTTTCAAGAATTTTCCATTGATAGGCCCAATCCTCAATCCATTCTCATCAACAATTTTGTAAGATCCATTGGTGTAGACTTCTTGAACCACATAAGGGCCATCCCATTTGGAGAGGAACTTGCTGCCCATGTGTTTTGACATGATTATCGGGCGTCGTACTGCCAAGACAAGATCCCCTTCTTGAAAGGAGCGTGGTCGCACCTTCTTGTTGAAAGCTCTACAAAGTCGTGCTTGATAACATTCTAATCGTTGTTTTGCCTCAAGACGTTTTTCATCTAAAGCTTCAAGCTCTTCAAGGCATAGGCGAACATTGTCTTCATTGGAAAGTCCTTCTTGGATTGCAATTCTTAAAGATGGAATTTGACATTCTAGTGGAAGAACAGCTTCAACCCCATATACCAGGGAGTATGGAGTAGCTTGAGTTGGTGTTCGGAATGTAGTACGATAAGCCCATAGCGCCTCCCCAATTCTCTCATGTCAGTCCTTCTTCGAGCGATTCACCACCTTCTTGAGAATGTTGCATAAAGTCTTGTTAAAGGCTTCCACCAAACCATTAGCCGGAGCATTGTACATAGAAGAGTTATGTTGTTTGAAACTGAACTGTGCACACAACTTGTTCATGGCTGTATTGTAGAATTCCTTTCCATTATCAGTTATGATGTATCTTGGTACCCCATAACGGTAAATGATGTTTGTTCGGATGAAGCTTACAACTGTCTCTTTCTTGACCTCTCTTAATGCTGCAGCTTCTGCCCACTTGGAGAAGTAATCTGTTGCAGCCAATATGTAAAGATGCCCCCCGGAGCTTTTCGGCAATGGTCCTACCACATCAAGTCCCCAAGCATCAAAGGGCCAAGAGACAACTGTCGGGTGTAAAGGCTCAGGTGGCTGGTGGATCAAATTAGCATGCAATTGACAACTTTGACATTTTCTAGCATAGTCTATGCAATCCTTTACCATTGTTGGCCAGTAATATCCCATTCTTTTGATCCGAAAGTGAAGTTTAGGGCCTGATTGGTGTGCTCCACAAATCCCTGAGTGAGTTTCTTCTAGTGCTTTTGTTGCTTCTTCTTCTTCGAGATAGCGCAAAAAGATTCCGTCAAAAGAGCGACAATAAAGAGTGCCTTGGAAGTATATGAAGCGAGAAGCTCTTCGCCTCACCTCTGTCTTATGGCGCAAGTCTTTAGGTAGTTTTCCATGTCTCAAATAATCTATAAGCGGCTGACGTCAGTCTTCTCTTTCAATCTCGTAGACAGAAACTACGCCCACTTGTTCTTTCTCTTCTATGTCATGGCTTAGTGGTGGAACGACCCATCTTTGACATACAGAGACTTTTATCTCCTCACTTCATGATGCTAGTGTTGACGCCAAATTTGCCAAGGCATCGGGTTGCTTATTCTCTTTTCGTGGTACATGTTTTAAAGTGACACAATCAAGTGATGTTATCAGTTTAAGTGCATACTTGTGATATGGGATGAATTCTGGCTTCTTTACTTCATATAGTGAGAGGAGTTGTCTAATGACTAATTGAGAATCACCAAAAACTTTAAGGCGAGACATTTTTATATTCATTGCCATTTCCAACCCAAGAATCAAGGCTTGATATTCAGCCATGTTATTAGAACAACATTTCGTAAGTGAAAAGGAGAAAGGCAAGACCTCTCCTTCCGGTGTGATGAATATAACCCCAGCACCAGCTCCATCTTGTCGTGCTGCACCATCAAAGAACATTTTCCAAGGTTCTGACAGTTCAATAAATAAAACGTCCTCATCAGGTAAGTCTTTAGAGAACTTCCATTCATCAGGAATAGGATGATCAGCCAGAAAATCAGCTAGTGCTTGCCCCTTCATAGCTTTTTGTGAGACATAGACAATTTCAAATTCTTGAAGCAATAAAGCCCATTTTACCAATCTTCCTGATAACACTGGTCTTGAGATGATGTACTTGAGAGGGTCGGCTCGGGAGACTAATCTTAATGAATGCGCTTGGAGGTAATTCCTTAACTTCTTTATTGCAAACATCAATGCTAGACATGTCTTCTCTGTTGGGGAATAATTCAGTTCAGCCCCATTTAATGTCCTACTAAGGTAGTAGAGAGCACTTTCCTTGCCTTCATCATTTTGTTGTGCCAACAACACTTCTAAGGAACATATTTGAGCCGCAATATAGAGGATAAGTGGACGTCTTTGTACCGGTGCTCGAAGGACAGGTGGGTTCAACAAGTATTCTTTTATCTTATTGAAGGCATTAGTACAAGCTTTATCCCAATAGAATGATGTATCCTTCTTCATTAAGTGGGTGAATGGTTGACATCGGCCCGCTAAGTTAGAAATAAATCTTCGTATATAGGCCAACTTTCCTTGGAGACTCTTCAACTCATGGATGTTTCTTGGCTCCGGCATTTTTAGAATGGCCTCGATCTTAGACTGATCAATCTCAATTCCTTGATGTCAAACTATAAACCCTAGGAATTTTCCTGAGGACACACCAAATGCACATTTCAATGGGTTCATTTTTAGTTGGAATCGACGTAACCGTTCAAACACCAAACGAAGATCCTGCAAATGATTTTCCTTTTCTTTTGATTTCACCACGAGGTCATCAACATAGCATTCAACCTGTTGGTGAAGCATATCGTCAAAAATCTTCTGCATCGCCCTTTGATAAGTGGCACCTGCATTCTTTAAGCCAAAAGGCATAACTTTATAACAATATATCCCTTTTGGAGTTCGGAAAGCCGTCTTCTCCTCATCTGCAGGTGCCATTCGAATTTGATTATAACCAGATGAACTGTCCATGAAGGTTAATCTCCCATGACCCGTGGTAGCATCTACCATGATCTCAGTAATTGGAAGTGGAAAGTCATCTTTGGGACAATCATTGTTAAGGTCTCGAAAATCCACACAAACACGCATTTGGCCATTCTTCTTTTTTACTGGCACAATATTTGAAATCCACGTAGGATACTTGACCTCACAAATGAAACCTGCTTGGATAAGTTTATTGACTTCAGCCTCAATCTGTGATATGAGTTCAGGACGAAAGCGACGCTGAGTTTGTTTTACAGGTCTAGCCCCATGTTTCACTGCTAGTTGGTGGACATCAACCCTTGGGTTTAAACCTGGCATTTCATCATAGGATAAAGCAAATATATCTCGATACTCCATCAGAAGTTCCATGTAATTCGCTTCCTCTTCAGGTGATAAGTTTGCATTGATGAAGGTTGGTCGTGGGTTTTCAACAGTTCCTAAGTTAACCTCTTTAAGTTCATCCATTGTAGGCTTATTTTCTGATTCAAGGGAAGGTGGAGCTTCCTCAACATCTTCTTCGACGACAAACTTGTCATTATCATCTTCTTCAATAGTGATGTGATTTGAAGTGAGACACATTATTTCATCTTCTTCTTCTTCTTCATTAGAGGGGTTTGTTATCACTATTGTGCGTGTCTTTCCTTTCAATGTCTCTTCAGCACTCACCACCCATTAACATTGTCTCTTCATGCGTGAAGGTATTTTGCTGCGAAGAACCTTTGAATCACCCATCAAACTTGTCTCTTTTGACATGGATTGTCCAAGTCTTGCAAAGACTAGCGTGCGTTTTTGCGCCCTTCCATTATTTTGGGTTCCAATCCTAGTAAAAACAGGATCACGACTTGTAGTTCCACCAAGACGATCCCAGACTGAAGCTCTAAGAGGTGTCGGCTGACTTTGTTGTTTGTCCTTCACTTCTTCCGCACTTATGTACCGCGAGGCTTCTTTATTAATCTGAAAATACAGCTGTATGGAAGACTCATATCCAAGACCAGCCCTCAAAGTTTTGCCAGAAGTTTTCTTCTCTCTCCATGCCTTTCTAGTCCTTGTAGAAACTTGTTTACCTTCAAGTTGAGTCGTATCACCATCCTTTGATATCTCGTTGATGTCCTCACGACTATAACCAGCCCTAGCTAAAAGCTTGTAAGCGTTGGGATCAAAGCCATTCGACCGTTTATCAGGGAGCCCTTTAAGATTTATCACCACCGACTCAGTTTGATGAACAAACCCTTTTAGTAAAGGTTTTGAAACCTTGTTCAAGGCGAGATTAGTAGCTGGCAAGATCAAGTTTTCAAGCTCCTTATTGATCTTTTCTTCATCCTTTGCAAAAGAAGACTGACCCTCTTTTCTTGCTGATACTGGAATATATCGGAGTGCCGTGGCTTTACGTGGTGGTTTATTGTCAACAAAGTTTTCTACCACCTTTTCTTTTCCTTTATTCTTTGTTGGCTGAGACACCCCTTCATTTGCAGATGACTTATTCCCTTTTGAGCTTTTAGAGTCAATTATTCCCTCTCCTAAATGGTCAGGTGGTGATCGTAGTTCTTCCATCATATTTAACTTGAAATAGAATTTTGCGTATGCAAAGTGAGCTTCAGCTATGGTGAAGGGATCGGTGTCCGCCATTATCTTTCTTACTTGTCCATCTCGACAATACTTAAAACATTGGTGGAGTGTTGATGAGATGATACCATTTCCATGTATCCATGGTCGCCCAAGCAACATATTGTAGGTAGTTTTGGCATCTATGACATGGAAAAGTGCATTGGATTCCATATCTTCCATGTGCATCGCAAGTCTTATCTTTCCTATGGCATTTTGCCCTCCTTGATTAAAACCTTGAATCATCAGATGACTTGGGAAGAGTTCATCTATAGGAATCCCTAGCTCTCTCATAGTCTTAAGAGGTAGTATATTGACTGCCAAGCCATCATCCACCAAGATGCGATTCACTATCTTTTCATTAACATATCCTTTAATGAAAAGAGGCTGGTTATGGAGTTTTGATCCAAGCAATAAGTCTTCATTGTTAAAGGATATCTCTATTGTGCATACACCGTGAGATAAGTTTGAAGAGTCATCATGACTTTTCTTCATGACATAATCAATAAGAGTTTTCTCTTCATCAATATGATAGCAAGCAACAAGTACATTTTCAATTCTTTTCATTTTTGTTGGCATGTACTCATTCAGTGTAACAGGCTTTCTTATACTTTGAGCTAAAAAACCCTCCTTTCTAACTAGTATGGATTTTTGTTGAGTTTTTCGGCGTATCGGCTCACCAATTAGCTTCCTCACCATTGAGATCCTCATTCTTGTTGGCTTTGTCATTTGCATGTGCTTCCTCCTTCCTCTTCTACACGTGACTAGAGTCCATCCTTCATCATCATAATTTTCAGACGATTCAGGCTTCAAGTTGTCAACTTGAGGTGCGAGGGTTATACATGGAGTTTGACTTGAGGATGCAGTGAAGCTCATCGGGAAAATGGCATCAAGTCTTATAGGTTCAAAGGAGCCAAAACTTATTGTAGAGAGTTATTGACATGGTCCTAAATTGACCATGGTTGTGATATTAGAGGCTGCTATTTCATCATCAAAAACAATATCTCCATTCTCGTGTAGCCTCATGATCTTGTCTTTCAACACAAAACACTTCTCTATGAGATGACTGATTAAGCGATGATATTTGCAATAATTTGGATTATCTACTTGGTTTGCTTCTTTAGGGCGTTTCACCTCCGGCAACTCAATGATATTTGCCTCAAGCAGATCATCCAGCATCCTAGATATGTCCGAGTCTGGAAATGGATACACTTTTTCTTGTCGCTCTTTCAATGATGGTTTCTTTCTTTCACCCTTTTGAAAAGTAGTCAGTGTTGCATGGTCATTCCTCTTAGCTCCAGTTGGTACTCTTACAGTAGCCGAGTTAACTACTAAAGATTGCTTTCCCTCAACCTTCAGAGTGCTCTTTCCGAATCTACGACCTTCAGGCTTATTTCTTTTAGGCTCTTGCATAGGTAATAATGAACTTTCAGCTGCAGCAATGCTAAGTTCCATATCGTGTGCACGAGTAGCCAATTCTTCAAAAGACTTTGGTTTGATGCCTTGTAGGATATATCGTAGTCCCTAATGCATCCCTTGAATACGCATGTCTAGCGCAGAAGTTTCAGTAAGTCGATCTCTACAGTTGAGGCTAAGGTTTCTCCACCGATGAATGTAGTCGATGACAGGCTCTTCCTTCCACTGACGTGCATTAGTCAGTTCAATCATGCTAACCACACGACGAGTGTTGTAAAAGCGGTTAAGAAACTCACGCTCCAACTGCTCCCAAGTATCAATCGAGCAAGACTCCAAGTCAGTGTACCAGTCGAAGGCATTACCTTTCAAGGAACGAACAAACTGTTTTACCATGAGATCGCCATTAGTCCCGGCATTGTTGCAAGTCTCCACAAAGTGAGTTATATGTTGCCGAGGATTTCCCTTGCCATCGAACTGTTGAAACTTTGGTGGTTGGTAACTTAGAGGCATCTTTAACAGGTCAATTCTTTGGGTGTACGGCTTCGCATACGAATATGAGGGTTGAATTGAGCTTTCCACCTGGTCTGTGATGGCTTCCTTGATGAGTTCTTTCAGTTGATTTGTGGTGAAGATGCCATCAGTAATACCACATATATTCTTCACAGCTCCGATTGCAGACTCTTCAATGACATCTAGTTGATCTACTTGAAAAGCCTTGATAGTCGAGGTTTGGCCTCTTTCGTTCAAGCTCTCAAGTTTGTTCATCAACTTTGCTATCTCGTGGTCTTTTGCCTTAAGTGAAGTCGAAAGCCCCTCGACGAGTTTTGTCAAGTAAGCCACTTGATCCTCTAAAGATGTTGTCTCGGTCATCATCACTGACATGGTGCTAGAATCCGAAGCCTTACTTGGTGATTGACACGGAGAAGTTTCCATAGGTGAATTGTCAAAGTCGCCTTGAGTGCCAAAGACGATTTCGCGTGCCTCACTTGACTTTTGTAGTGGAGTTGCTTGTGGCTTCATCTTTGAGGCGAGATCTTGTGCCCCTCTTGCATTCGAAGTTGATGTCAACTTGAGAATGGGCTTAGTTTGTGCATACAACTCGACGATAGATTTTGTTTTCAACGGCGGGGTTGAAGAATCTTCAATAGTATTTTGAGGACTTGAATCAGTGGCCTTGTTGCTTTTCGAAGCGACAATGGTGATCATGTTCCTCCTAGTTGCCATTGAGAGTTTGTTGAAAATTCTTTCTTGAAGGGAAGAGATGAAAGGTAGAGATGTCCCTAGTGGAGTCGCCAGAAATTTGTAGACACAATTTTGTGGACCTGAAATTAAACAAGCACACGTGTACAAATATATGATTTTATTAAATATATCAATGGGTACAATCTCTATGTAATATATTATATCAAAAGAATATGGCAATCCTCTGATTCTTCCCTTGGATTTGATGTATGGTGACTTGATTTATTTGAGTAATTAAGCCAAGATTTGTGCTTTACAAGAACGTGAATTTGGGCGTGTATTGCGAAGCGAGATGTTGTGATTTGATGGTTTGAAGAGTACCTTGATTTGTCTTCAAAGTGTTGTTGAAGAACTCTTATGGGGCGTTTTGGCTTGATCCAACAGAGCTTCGTTCTTGTTAAACTTCAAGCGTAGATGAAGGAGGCTTGAGAACTCTTTGAGAGAGAGCTTCCTTGCTTGAAGAGAGAGAGAGAGAGAGTCTTGAAGAAAATTTGTATCTCCTGGGATCCAATCCGTTTAGGTTGAGGCCTCTATTTATAGAGATCTATAGGGGCTCTCAAGTTCTTTTCCAACGCCACATGGCATAATTTTATTGGTTGGTCTTTATTGACGGAATCTTGCATTTATGACAAGATATCTGATGAGATTTTGTATTTATGACAAGATATCTTGAATATCTCATTCCAAGTGTCAACTTTTCTTTGGCCAAGAAATATATGAAGGCTCATTTATTTTCCATGTCATTTATTTCAATCTTATTTTATCCCTTTCTTTTAAAGAATAAAATAACACATGGTAAAATTTGATTGGTAGAAAATTTGTGTTTCTACAGGCATACTAAAGCTAATTCTTATATGAAGATGAAGCAATCATCCCTGTCGCACCCGACATCGCGGCGGCCCTAAAAATTTTTTCTTTGGAAAGAACGGATTTCTGGCATCATGTTCTTTCATGTGGATAAGGAGTCACCACCTAGTATTATGGTCACTAGGAACCCTAACTAGTCAACATAGATTCTATGGTTCGAGACTGGTTACGTAAAAGGAAAGATATTATCACCCCTTAAACGTCCTGCCTGAGGCAGGCTGCATTGCCGATTTTGTCTTAAATTGCTAAATGTTTATTAATTTATGTTATGAAAATTTGTTTATAATATTCCTGACTCTAGCGCCAGTGAATATTTAACTGCGAATATTTCCAACTCTGGCGTTGGTAAATATTATGCAGTTATAAAAAAAACAAAACAAATTTATTTTTTTTATTCCTGACTCTGTCGTTAGTGAATAAACAAATAAAATAAATTTATTTTTTATGCATGCACGTTTTTTTATTAAATAAAAATAAAATACAATGAATAATATAAATTAAACCGGTATTTTTATTCCCGACTCTGGCGTTAGTGAATAAACCAATAAATTTATATTAATTTTTTTTCCATGCATACATATTTTTTTATTTTTATTTTTTCTGTCCTTTATTTTATTATTTTATTTGTTTGAACTGGGCTGGGCCCAGCATAATTTTTTTTTGTGGGGGCTGGGCTGGGCTATACCCAGCCCAGCATATGTACATTGGTGGCTGGGCTCAGCTCAGCCCCACAGGGGCTGGGCCAGGCCCAGCCGGATCGGTCCGGGTCACTGGCCCAAGCCAGTGACCCGGCAAAAAAAACTGAAAGGCACGCGTGACTTGTTCACGCGTGCACGAACGCTGGTGAAGGTAATTAAATTACCTTCACAGTGTTCTTATAACACTTAAATTATTTCCTTGAAACGAAGATGCAAAAGAAAAGGGACGAAATCATACCTGCTTCTGGCAACCGGAGATACTTGCAACGTTGGTGATGATTCTCTCCTATTGTTCCCTCTGGTTTAACGCTGAAAAGATGAGGCCGGCTTGCTGTGTTTTGTTTTGAGTGTTTTAGCTTTTGTGCAGGGGCGTCTGCGGAGTGACTAGCAATTGCGGGATCAATTATCTGGGTATATTGATGTTTCTTTTCTTGCAGGGAAGAAGACCATCGGCCGATCTAGTGACTCTCCTCTCACCTTTTCCCTTGCTCTGTATCGTTTTTTTTTTTGGGTTTTTTATCTCTGTTTCTGTACTGTGATTTGCTCTGTTTCTGGGTTCTGTGTGTTTTTTTTTGTTCTGTTTTGGATTGCTCTGTTTGCTTTTTGGGGATTCTGGGTTTCTCCTTCGTATTTTTTTCTGGGTTTTTGCTCTCCTCTTTCTCCTCTTCGGTGCTGGCTTGTTCGTGCCTTTTTATAGCCTCTTTCATGCAGAAACCAATTCCCCTTTTAATGGGATCGTGGGCAAGAGATCATGGACTTGAATTGCCGGATTTGTTTCCTGTTGAATCGGTCTGGTCCGTGCGAAACGGAAGGGATGGTGAACAGTGGGATCAAAACGGCGTCATCTTGTATGGAAAAAAATGGCAGATTATGAATTGGTCCCTTTCTGTTTGAAATGTATCAATTGGGTCCCTTAATCAATAAATTTTTAATTTTACCCTTGGATTATTTTCAATTAAGTCCCTCAATTTATTTAATTAATCAAATCAAAGTTTAATTAAGTCCACAAACTTATTAATTCTTCTTGATTTCATTAATTAAAATAATTCAAATTTTAAGTAAATTTCCAAACTTATTAATTTTTCAATTAAAACCTTCATTGGATTAATTAAATTAATTTCAAAGTTAAACCCAAAAAATTTCCAATTCTATTGCCCTTAACCCAAATTTTAATTTATTCTTCATTTATTTCATTTTACTTGTTTTCCATCACCTTTTTTACAAAAATAAAATAAAATAATTAAATAAAAAGGTCAAAAATTAGGTTATGACAATCCCTGATTTTTTGTTGTTTATTTCAAAAGGCCGCATCTTGGATTCAATTCTTTAAACCTAGTTTTATACTTACTTGCATGGATCTATTAACAAATGGAGAGTGTGTAGCATATTGGATACATTAAATAGCCTAATTCTCAGCTGCTTTACTTCCATAATAGGCTAACATCTTTTTCTGTTTCTGTCTTATCCTCCAATGTAACCTTTCTTGTTGCTGCAGTTGAGAACAATTAAAGTAGGATTATTCCAAAAGGAAAAAGGGGAAACCAGTAATAATTTACTTTCTTCCTTTTTGCTTGCCTATTTTAGAAGCAAGAATGTGAATCATATAAAATCATATATGGTTTTTAGAAAGTTGATATAAAATCATATAATTTTTAGAGTCTCATATGTTAGCAAACAAATAAATATAAAAATATAAAGAAATATAAAGAAATATTGAATGGAGCACACATTACAAGACTTGAGTTTTTCAGCTATTTAATTTAATATAAAACTTTACAAGGCTTAAGTTTTTTAATGACTAAGCAAATAAAGTAAAGAGGGATGCATTAGAAATTAATATATTAGATTCCATCATTGTTATATTTTTATAAAGGAAGTAAATAGAACTTTAGCTTCATTAATTATATTCTCATAATAGTTTCACTTTATAAACTAAACAAGCAACACACAGATCCTCATTTACCTTTTTTCTGTAATATAAAGGGTTCCCAAGCTACAAGCTAGGTAGAGGAGCATTTCGATCATTTCCATCACTAAAAGGTATGATATACAAACAATTCTCTTTGAGTGCTTACTTCCTAATTTTGTTTTCCATTATATTAATTAATGATCGGTATTATGAGTTAATATAAATTTATTTTTAGGATTTTACATAACAATTTTATTTTATTTTTTGATGAAGTCGAGAATTTCATTAATATCTCTTGTAGCCAGTAAAATAGTGACTATACAAAGAGAAAGAAAGTATCATGTAATTTACAAAACAGAGCAGTACTAAACATGATTTCAACTAACAATTTAATTAGCTTTGAGTTGAGATTGTTAATTAACAATAGTTACTTGCATTTTATGTAGAGAGAAAATATGGATTCTGATGAGATGATACAGGAGACACCTTATATAGCGGCCATGAATGGAGAATGGCAACACATGATTGACTACTATCAGGAAAATTTCGAGTACTTGTTCTCTCCAGTTACTCTCTCTTTAGATACTGGATTTCATCTAGCTGTGCACAGCAACGAAGAGCAACCACTTAAAGATTTACTTGGAATCATGGCGGGAAGAGAATTCATTTTAACCGAGACACGAAACAAATATGGAAATACGGTTCTTCACGAGGCAACCATCTATGGGAATTATGAGGCTGTAAGACTCTTGGTAGAATGTTGTCCAGACCTAATTTCTATTACTAATAAGTACGGTGAAACCCCACTGTTTACAGCTGCTGGATATGGTGAGGCAGAAATAGTGGAATTTTTAATCCGGTCCAAACCAGAACAATGCATGGTTTATGAAAACAACCTGTTATCAATTCACCGCCAGCGATGGAAAGATGGCCTGTCCATCCTTGGCGCTGCTATCATAGGGCAACACTTTGGTAACAATTTCTCTCTTTATAGAATTCTCAAATTTAAAAAGTGTGTGTGTGTGTGTATCATAGATAATGTATAATTTTTGAATGTCTAATTTCATGAATGCAGAAACAGCTTTACTTTTGCTAGAACTGGATGAATCTCTCCACAGCTTGAAGGACAAAAATGGCATAACTGCTCTTCAACTTCTAGCCCACATGCCATCTGCTTTCGAGAGTGGATTTCCCATGGGCATATTTGAAAGACTCATCTACTGTTGTATGCCTCCTCCAAACACGCTATTAGACCTTACAATAGTTCCTACATATATATACATGCATGCATATATATGTATGTGCGCGCGTGTTTAGACATCTATATGTATATGATTTGAACTCTAAATTATGTTGCAGGTCTTCCTGTTCGCCGCAAGGTAAAATTACAAGTAGAATCTAGAGGCCAGGCACGGAAGGGTGTGGGAGATGTTGAGAGCGGTTTGGAAAGGAAACCAAGAAGCTACTTAAAGGTCCTTAAAGGTAGTGGACACAATTGAGACCTGTTCTTTGGGTTTTAAGGCAAGGCAGTATTGTTGAGCAACCTTTGTATATCGATATTAGATATATTTCTAGAGAGTACAACGAAAAACACACACATACATACATATAAAATTATGTGGCTCAGTTTATATTGGCATGACTTTGATCCAGCTCTTTTAGCTACGAGTTCTTTTATTATTATTATTATTATTGTTATCATTATTTTACTTTGGTTCATCCTTCTACTATCATTGTTCACGTTTCTTTCTATTTTATAAAAATCACTAGCTCTCATCCATGTTTAATTTCTCGCTTTCGCATGAACATGAAGAACGATGTTGGTCAGCAAGGCTAGAAGGATTCTGGAACCATAAAAGAAAGCATGTATTTGCTTTGAGACTCGCCAAAAATCTAATAGAGAAAGATGAGTCATGGAATAGAGTCAGAATACCAGTTATGCGCATAATGGAAGAAGAAGAGCAGGGAATGAGTGGGAAAGAAAATGGAAAGGGAGAAAACGAGCTCCATGCTGATTGCAAACTTCTGTAACGATGTCATCATTAATTAGGAAGGAGGATATCCCATTGTTGATTGCAACTAGATATGGAATAGAAGAAATTGTTGGGGAGATAATAAAACAACATCCTCATGCTATTGAGCAGCTCAATGATGAGGGGCAGAGCATTTTGGATGTGGCCGTCATGCATCGCCAGAAAGAGATCTTTAGTCTTGTGAAGCAACAGAAAATACCATTGGCTAGACTGCATCGAATTATTGATAAGAAGGGCAACACATTGCTGCACAATGTTGCAGTTATGACGGAACACAGTGGAGCAACCAAGCCTGGACCCGCACTTCAACTTCAGGAGGAGTTACAATGGTTTGAGGTGAGCCCTTTTCATCCCTTTGTCTTTACCTCCTGATAAAAATTATTCATGGACATGGTACAGGATTATCCTTCTTGTGTATATGAACACTATGCAATCCTATTCAGACATTTGTTTCAACCAAATTATCCAAACCAATTAACGTAGAAATGTCGAACCTAATCAAGACATCAGCCTGAACGAGTTCTTCTGACCACCTGAACCACCTATTTTGGGAAAACTTAAATATTGTTCACAATTAAAAATTATCTGCAGTCTAGTAATTACATTTCTGTAATATTTAGTTTTATTCAGGAACTCCATATACATAATGTTTATCTCCAAATTATGGCAGCATGTCCGCAAGGTAATTCCTTCTCATTATGTCACGCTTCCGAACGATGACGGCAAGACTGCAAGAGAGCTCTTCAAAGATAAACACAAAGAACAACTGCAGAACGCACGAACATGGATCAAGGAAACAACTCAATCTTGTTCCACAGTAGCTGCACTTGTTGCTACTGTTGTCTTCGCTGCTGCCTATACCGTGCCTGGAGGTTCTGATGATAAAGGCAAGCCCAACTTCTTCAACTCTCCCTATTTTCTGGCTTTCACTGTCTCGGATGTTCTCTCCTTAGCAAGCTCCTTGACTTCGCTTGTGGTTTTTCTCTCTTTGTTGACCTCTCCCTTTGAGCTACAAGATTTCTACATTTCTCTTCCTCGAAAACTTATTTTGGGCTTCACCTTCCTCTTCTTGGCGGTGATAACGACCATGATATCCTTTGGGGCAACAATTTTGATACTCATTCAAACAGAGAGTAAGTTGACAACATTACTCCTTTCCTTGGCTGCCTTCTTTCCTGTCTCAATATTTGCAATAATGCAATTCCGTCTGTACGTCTCCTTTATGGGCTCTACATTCAACATTCTCAAGAAAAACGGGAAAGCTCTGCCATCGTTTCCTGTCCCTTGCCTACCATGGGGGGAAAAAGCTCGGTCCCAAGAAAAAGGAAAAAAGCTCGATTTGATTAATATGTGAGAATAAAGTGGCCTAGAGATTTTTTATTTTTATTGTTGGTTTGAACCTCTACCATTGTCAAAGAACCTATTCAACCCAAAAGCTTAAGCTGTTAGGTGAGGTCCCAAGATATGATTTATATTATTCTCTAACACACCTCCTCAAGTGAAAGCCCTTTGGGCTTGAAACTTGCACAGTCCCAGATTACCTTGTGCTTGATTTTTATCAAACAAATGGGGATGGTGAGATTCGAACTCGTGACCACTTGGTCAGCAAGGCTCTGATACCATGTCAAAGAACCTATTCAACCCAAAAGCTTAAGCTGTTAGGTGAGGTCCCAAGATATGATTTATATTATTCTCTAACAACCATTGATCATTATATTTTGAGTGTTACAGAATATTTGATTGTTCAATTTCGTGATACTTATGAGGTTGTGCTCTCTTCAATGATGGCCAGAAGTTAGTACGTATTATATAGTTAGATTAAATGGGTAGCTTGGTATATACATATATAGACAAGTCCAAACCTAAAAAGAGATAAGTTTGCCAAACAATTGATTTGATGAAAATATCCACAACTTTTGATTTAATCATTTAATATGTTTTAAATTTTCTTAGAAGATTCTGTATGCTGGTTTTTATAATGTCAGCTGGATATAACCACCAAAGCTAAAATTACCCTCCAAATTAGGCTCAAAGTTGTTATTTTATCAATTTTATTATTTTCCTAATTAATTTTAAAATTTTTAGCATGATATCTGGTGTTTATGTTATTTTTTATTTGAATTAGAATTCTGATTATTTTTATTTTTAAAAGTCAATTTAAAACCTATTTAAAAGGTTTTGATCTCTATTTTGAAAGCAACCTATTAGAAAAAAACAATTCAATAATAACACTAATCGGTGTGCTGACACATCTTTTGCACGGTTGCACCTATTCTCTATGTCTCCATAATTGCAATATGACACATGCCTCAAAGGCTTGCACACAAGGCACAACCAATGGTTTATCCTCTGTAAAAAGCACTAGATAGAATTGATGATCACCAATTCCTCCACTAATAATACATGTTCTTTTCCACGAAGAAAGTTCAAAGACTGGGTTTTAAAAATACACTTTGACTGAAAATATTATTCCCTGCCTGCCCTGTTCAACTACGTAGTTTCTTCTCTGAAACTTTAATGCTTTTGATGCCATGTTTCAAGGCGGGGGATTATCTTTTAAATAACTTATTTATTTTTATGTTTTAAAGTAATTTTAAAAAAATTTAAATTATATGGGTAGTAGCATAGTATATGTAGATAAGTCTAAATATAAAAAGAGATAAGTTCGTCAAATAATTTATTTGATGAAAATATTTATAATTTTTATTTAATCATTTATTAGAAGATTCTGTATGCTGGTTTTTATAGTATCAGCTGGACATAACTACCAAAGCTCAAATTACCCTTCAAATTAGGCTCAAAATTGCTATTTTATTTAATTTTATCATTTTCCAAATTAATTTTTGAAATTTTTAGCATGATATCTAGTGTTTATGTTATATTTTATTTGAATTAGAATTCTGATTATTTGTACTTTTAAAAGTCAATTTAAAACGTATTTAAAAGGTTATGATATTTATTTTGAAAGCAACCAATTAGAAAAATATAATCCAATAATAACACTAATTGGTACGCTGGCATATCTTTTGCACCTATTCCCTATGTCTCCATAATTGCATGACACGTGCCTCAAAGGCTTGCACACAACGCACAACCATGGCAAACCATTGGTTTATCCTCTGTAAAAAGCACTAGATAGAATTGATGATCACCAATTCCGCCACTAATAATACATGTTCTTTTCCACGAAGAAAGTTCAAAGACTGGGTTTTAAAAATACACTTTGACTGAAAATATTATTCCCTGCCTTGTTAAAGTACGTATTTTCTTCGTGAAACTTTATTGCTTTTGTTCTTCGGCTTGTTGGAAATATATTTATCATGAACGTGAAACACAACTTTGTATTCTATGCTTCTTTAAAGTTGTAACTATGTACGAAAAAGCAAATGAGAACATCTCATATTATAGTATAATAATTGTAACTATGTACGAGAAAGCAAATGAGAGCAATTAAAGTAGGATTATTCCAAAAGCAAAAGGGAAACAAGTAATAATTTACTTTCTTCTTTTTTGCTTGCCTATTTTAGAAGCAAGAATGTGAATCTGATCGATTTCAAGCTGTAATATTATGGTTTAACCAATTAAATACAATTTTTCATATATAATGAACTAAGAAAAAAAAATATGATAATTATTTAATAAATTAAAATTTTAAATTAAAATAATTATTTAATATGATATTAAAATTATATTGACCCAACTGTGAAGAGTTTCAAAGTTTATATTCTGTATTTTTTTTAATTAAAATTAGAAAACAAAATATAAGATAACTATTTTCAATTGAGAGAATATAAAAAATATTGAATGGACTATACATTATAA
The DNA here is from genome assembly GCF_005239225.2 of Populus alba. Classification (NCBI taxonomy): domain Eukaryota; kingdom Viridiplantae; phylum Streptophyta; class Magnoliopsida; order Malpighiales; family Salicaceae; genus Populus; species Populus alba. Next base: position 702,133 of record NC_133294.1, on the reverse strand, counting down.
AATTGAAGTTTTTTTTAATGACCCCATTTCAATAATTTAATTTAATATGTTATGAGAACTTAATGATTAAATAATTAGAAATTCAAATCTCATAAATTTAACTTGAAACTGATGGATATGGAACTAAGGGTAGAATTGTTTTTCATACAATTTTATATTCTATGCTTCTTTAAAGCAACTGAGAACATCTCTATGTACGAGAAAACAAATGAGAATATTTTTTTTTTATAGTAATTGAGAGATCATATTAATAAGATTTAGGCAATGCCATTAAAAAAAAACAAATTAACTAAAAGAAGCAAATAAGAACAATTAAAATAGGATTATTTCAAAAGGAAAAAAAAAGGTTAAACAAGTAACAAATTAATCTCTTCTTTTTTGCTTGCCTATTTTAGAAGCAAGAATGTTGATCTCGGTTTCAAGCTGCAATTAATATTATGGTTTAACAAATGCAATACATTTTTCACTCATACTGAAACTAAGCGAAAAAAAAAATATGACCAAAATCTAATCTTAATATATTTATTTTTATAACGATCATTTAAACAAGTTCTTAAGCTATACTTCTGGAAACGGATTAATTAAATTATTAATATGAAAGAAAATATCCCTACAAAGGAGGAGCTCATCAGCAAGAATTCACCAAAAAAGAAAAGTGTATTTTAAGAGATCGATACAAAGTATTATTTAACTATTTAAAATAAATAATAAGCTTAGATGGGTGCTAATATAAAATTATTTATAAAATTTAAATTTAAAATTATTTTAAGCGAAAGGAGAATCAACATATCTTTATTATATTCTCATAATAGTTTCACTTTATAAACCAAACAAGCAACACAAAGATCCTAATTTACTTTTTTTTTTTTTTCTGAAAAAGGAATTAAGGGGATTGTATACATAGGGTTCTCAAACGACTTAATTCAGAAAAAAAAAAAACTACAAGCTAGCTTGTTTCTTTGTAGTCATCTCTCCGGAAAACAAGTTTTCTTGTTGACATTGATTTTACCAAGAAGTAGATGGAGGAGCATTTCGATCATTTCCATTTACTTAAAGGTATGACATACTCACAGTTCTCCTTAAGTGCTCACTTCCTAATTTTGTTTTCCATTATATTAATGAGTTATATAATATAAATTTATTTTAGGGTTTCACCTTATTTAGCTTTGAGTTGAGATTGTTTTCCATTATATTAATGAGTTATATAATATAAATTTATTTTTAGGGTTTCACCTTATTTAGCTTTGAGTTGAGATTGTTTTCCATTATATTAATGAGTTATATAATATTAACAATAGTCACTTACGTAATCTTTTGTAGAGAGAAAACATGGGTCCTCTTCCTATAAGGGCGACACCTTATAGAGCAGCCATGAATGGAGATTGGAAAGGCATGGTTGACCATTATCAGGAACGTGTCCTAGATGTGCCCTTGCCAGTTACGCTCTCTGCGGATACTGCACTTCATTTAGCTGTGTACAGCAAACAAGGGCAACCACTTAAAGATTTACTTGAAATCGTGAAGGATATAAAAGAACTTCTACCTGAGACAGAATTCCTTCTACCTGATGAGACAAAATCCCGTGTACCTGAGATAGAGCCTGAGACAGAGTCCCCTGTACCTGAGACAGAGTCCCTTGAACCTGAGATTCAATTTCTCAAGAGAAAAAACAAATTTGGAAATACGGCTCTTCACGAGGCAACCATCTACGGGAATTATGAGGCTGCAAGGCTCTTGGTAGAACGTTGTCCAGACCTCCTTAAGGAAAAAAATAACTACGGTGAAACCCCATTGTTTACAGCTGCTGGATTTGCTGAGACAGATATAGTGGAGTTCTTAATCAGGTCCGAACCAGAAAAATGCGTGGATTGTAATGGCCGCATATTATCAATTCACCGCAAGAGAAAGGAAGATAACCTCTCCATCCTTAGCGCTGCTATCAGAGGGCAACACTTTGGTAACAATTATTCCTCTCTTTATATAATTCTCAATTTTAAAAAGTATACTCATATATATAAGATATCGTATAATTCTTCTATGCCTAATTTCATGAATGCAGAAACAGCTTTACTATTGCTACAACTGGATGGCTCGCTCCACAAGTTGAAGGACAAAGACGGCGTAACTGCTCTTCAACTTCTAGCCCAAATGCCAACCGCTTTTGAGAGTGGATTTCCCATGGGCATATGTGAAAGACTCATCTGCTGCTGTATGCCTATACTAACCACATTATTAGACCTTACAATATTGCCTACATATTTCTTGTTTATATACCATGGACACACACACTTATATGTATATATGTGTATGCACACACATATAAATTGAACCCTATATTATGTTGCAGGCCTTCCTGTCAAACGTCACCACAAGGTAAAATCACAGGTAGAAGCTTGGTTCAAGGAAAGAAAGAGGTTGAGAGATCTTGAGAGCGGTCAAGGGAAGAACTCTGAAGATCTGGGGAGCGGCTCGTTGAGGAATCAAAGAGGCGGCATACTCAAATATTTAAAGGTCCCTAAAGGTATTGGACACGATTGAGGCCTGTTCTTTTGGTTTCAAGGCCAGGTGGTATCTGGATTTTAAAATTTCATGGCTCGAACAAATATTTGAATCCGGTAGCCAATGTTAGTTTGAATATAATTGAGTCTCTCTCTCTCTCCCTCTCTCTTTTTCAAAGGAAGATTTAATGGACCTGGGCTACACAAACAGAGTAGTTACTCCAATTTTCTAAATCCTACAAACTTTGACTTGCTGTGTTCCTTCCTCCAAATTTTTGACTTGTGTTGTATTTCCAGTTTGCGGCGTCAAAAATGATAAGTAATAATGTATCACGTTGCATATTTTAATATGATGACGTGAGTAGAGATACAACCACCTTTTTTTGTTATTCTCTTATAAGTATTACTTAGTAACTTAATTTTTTTATTGAAACGATTTTTTAAATGATATTATAACTTTAATAATAAAAAATCATGAATTTGAATTCTAGCTTCCAATATTAGAGATTGAGAGCATTGCAGCGGGTGGTTATTTCTCAACTTTATGCATCACTCACGTTATTTACTTTGGACTGGTGGTTCTAACATCTTATTGTTATTTAAAAAGGTGTATTAGTGAGATAATAAATAACTATTCTTGCATTTAAATTTTTTCATTGTAATGTTTTTTTTACTGGAATAATCCTTATGCTTTAACTTGGAAAAAACTGGATTCGATTGTTACGAGCCTGTTTGAAATTTTAAGTAGCAGTTATGGTTTAAACTGTTTTTCGTTTATAAATGTATCAAAATAATATATATTTTTTATTTTTTAAAAATTATTTTTAATATCAGCACATCAAAACAATTTGAATATATATAATTTTAACAAAAACAAAAAATCAAAATTTAAGAAAACACCACAGGCATTTCCAAACAGAAACCTACATCTTCATTAACTTAACAAGAGGTTTTAGTTCACATCCTATTATTAGATGCTTATGCAAATAATTCATGGGAGTCATCAGATATAGAGCTACGATTTCTTCTTTTAATTATGTTGTGTTGTTTTGTTTTCGATAATTTTTTTAAAAACGAGAGAGACTATTGTTAATAACGGAAAGTTAGCCATACGGTTTTTTTACTACCTAATATAAAGTATAAGGCATGAAAGTAAAGAGAATTGCTGATATAAAGGTTAAAAACCAGACAATCATTATCTTTTTTCACCTCTAGCATGCCTCTATTTTTTCACCTTATACAATCATGATATTTTTTTGTTCATCCTTCTACTATCATTGTTAACATTTCTTTCTGTTTCCTAAAAATGGCTAACTCTCATCCATGTTTAATTTCATTCCCCTTCGCATGAACATGAAGTACGATGGCTAGAAGGATTCTGGAACCAGAAAAGAAAGCATGTATTTGCTTTGAGGCTCGCCGAAATCCTAATAAAGAAAGATGAGTCATTGAATAAAGTGCAGCATAACAAAGGAAGGACTGGGTGGGAAAGAATATAGAAAGGGAGAAAACTGCAAAGGAAAAAGATAAAGAAGAAATCCGACTTGAGGGAGAAACTTCTGAAACGAACTCATCATTGAAGGAGAAGATCCCATTGGTTATTGCAACCAAAAATGGAAAAGAAGAAATTGTGTTGGAGATAATGACAAAATATCCCGATGCTACGAACTCACCATCATTAACTAGGAAGGAGCATATCCCATTGTTTATTGCAACTATGAATGGAATAGAAGAGATTGTGTGGGGATAATAAATCAATATCCCCACGCTGTTGAGCATCTCAATGAGGAGGGGCAGAGCATTTTGGATGTGGCCGTCAAGCATCGCCAGGAAAACATCTTCAGTCTTGTGAAGCATCAGAAAATACCATTGGCTAGACTGCATCGAGTTGTTGATAAGAAGGGCAACACATTGTTGCACCATGTTGCAGATATGGAGCATTACAGAGGAGGAACCAAGCCTGGGCCTGCACTTAAACTTCAGGAGGAGTTTGCAATGGTTTGAGGTGAGACCTTTTCTTCCCTTTTTTCTTTACCTCCTGATAAAAATTATTCATGGACTTGTACAGGATTATCCATCTTGTGTATTAGAGCACCAAACCTATTAAAACATTTGTTTCAATCAAATTATCCAATCCAGTTAAGGTCATAGAAAAACCGTTAAAATGTAAGAAATCGATTTTAATGCTAATGAAGCGTAGACATGTCACCTAATTAAGACATCAGGCTGATCTAGTTCTCCTTGTCACCCGAACCAACAACTTAAATATTATTAAAAATTATATACGGAATTAAATTATACGTTGTTTTATTTACAAACTCCATTTATATAAACAATCATATTTATCTCCCGTTTATTGCAGCAAGTGGAAAAGGTAATTCCTTCTCATTATGTCACGCTTCGGAACAAAAAAAGGCAAGACTGCAGAGGAGCTCTTCAAAGAGAGTCCACCAGGACCAACTGAAAAAATGCACAAACATGGATAAAGGAAACGACCCAGTCTTGTTCCACAGTAGCTGCACTTGTTGCTACTGTTGTCTTTGCTGCTGCCTATACTGTGCCCGGAGGTTCTGATAAGAATGGCACGCCCAACTTCATCAACTCTCCCTATTTTCTGGTTTCACCTGTCTCGGATGTTCTTTCCTTAGCAAGCTCCTTGACTTCGCTTGTGGTATTTCTGTCTTTGTTGACCTCTCCATTTGAGCTACAAGATTCCACATCTCTCTTCCTCGGAAACTTCTTGTTGGCTTCACCTTCCTCTTCTTTGCTGTGATAACGACCCATGCTATCTTTTGGGCCACAGACAATCTTGATACTCATTCAGTCAGAGAAAAAGTTGACAACATTACTCCTTTCCATTGCTGCATTCCTTCCAGTCTTAGTATTTGCAATAATGCATTCCGTCTGTACGTCTCATTATGGGCTCTACATACAACATTCTCAGGATAAGCGGGAAAGCTCTGCCACGGTTCTTTGTCCCTTGCCTACCCCGGCAGAAAAAGCTCCGTCGTGTTGATTAATATGGGAGATTTAACTGGCATAGAGGTTATTCCATTTCCTTTGATGATTTGAACCTCTATACCATAGATCATTATATATTGTGTTTTATTGCATGTATGGTTGTGAATTCAGTTCGTGATATTGAAGTGGTTGTGCTGTTTCAATGGCGGCCTTGAAGCCAGTAAACGTATTATATATAGTTTGTCACAGGGTGGTATTTGAATGGTATGATTACAGGCCTTCAAGCTTGCTCCAATCAGTTACATGGTAATAAAATTGGATGTAAATTATAAATGTTTAATATGTGGTCAGTTCTGAAGTGCAGGAATAGTGGAGGCCTATTTTGTAAATTATAAATCAGTAGAGGCCTATTTTGTAAATTATAAATATTTAGTGTGTGTTTGAATTAAAAAAAGAATTTTTTATTGTTTTGTAAACATAGCTCCCAATCACCCCCAAAAAAAAAAAAAAAAAACTAGACTCAATAAGCAAAAAACTAGCCGCCAGCTGCCTTTTTTCTTCTTTCCTTCAATCAGCACCAAAACCGTAAAAACCCAAACCACCAACCCTCTCCATCATCTTCTTTGTTTTTTGTTTTTTTTATTCCCAGAAAACCCTATTTCTCAAAAAACGCACTTTGTGGGTCCAGGTAAGCGAGTAAAACCTTGATTGTCTATCAGGCTTTTACAAGAGGTGTACGCCCTGACTCGAACGTCGAGATCTGCTGTACAAATCTCAAGCCCTTTACCATCACGTTACGTTTTTTTGAGACCTCTCCATCATCTTCCCTAACGCGCAAGCACCGAGAGACCCACTCTCACTGATACAAAGCTTCATCCCTCTCT
>NC_133294.1:597379-695290 GCF_005239225.2 Populus alba | reverse complement strand
ACCCACCTCCCACTTCTACACCTCCAGTAACACCATCACCAACAACCCCACCCTCCAAGTCAACCCGTCTTCACCCGGAATGTCCAATCTTGTCCCAAGAAAACAATTTTTTCATTTTCCCAGGACTATGCAATCGCACAATTTTTCTGTGTACATAATTTATATTATGCAGAGCATGTCTGCTAATTGTAACACCACTTGGTGTGTTGAAATATTTTCTACACCTACTCTCTGCATCTACATGTAAGCATGGCACATACCAGACAGCTCTAAGATCTAACTTGTTGTTGCTGAGCCGTTGTAACTGTACCTTTCCCTATCTTTGATACTCTGTTTCCAGAAAACCTTCTCTGTTTCTTGGAAATTAAAATCCAAGAAATGGCCACCATCTATCCATTGAATCAATTTCCAGGAATTACGTGCATATGTTAATTGGGGTTCAATTTATTTTGAATAAAAAGGACACTGGAGTATGGGAGGCAGACTCACAAGGAAGGTTCAATTCATTTGGATGTTGCTTCAGAAAATAGAGTCTGCACTCGGGAGTTTCTTCTCCACAGGAATCTGATAGACACCGGTCAAAAGTAAATTGTTCATCTTTTCTTGCACTGTGATGATGTGTGGAAACTGTGGATGAAGTTCACAAAATGGTTAGACTGCAGCTGGATTATGCCTCAGGAGTGCACTGGTGACTTGGATATTCCAAACGAAAAGCAATTATTTTGCTTTTGCATGGCATTTTTATGGGGCATTTGGACATCAAGAAATAAACTAATTTTTGAAAACAAAAACCCGATTAGATTGCAGCGTTTTCCCTAATCCTTCACCACCTAGCACTATTGTTGCACAATGTGGACAATAATTTCTCATATACAGGGATGGATCTTTACAGAAGTCCGATAGAATCTGATGCTGGACAAACAACTGCTGAATATTGCTCTCCAAGTATAACTGTTAGGTTTGTTGCCATTAATGTGCAGCAACAACCATTGACAATTGCAGCAGCTGAACATGGTAGTTGCATCAATCATTGATAAATGGTGCAACCCATGTGCAGCCACTGTTGATGAAGAAGAAGAGCTGCCATTGAAGCCTATAAATAGGCACCAAGAGCAGAGAGCAAAGTGAGAGAGTGTAGAGAGATTGTGAAGAGAAGGAGAGAGAAAGAGGAGCTGCTGCCATGGGCAGCAGCCCTGCTGCCATATGCAGCAGTGTGTTTGAGCTAGGAGTAGAGTAGAGTGAAGTGATCCTCCCCCTTCATGTATTTATTGTATCCTTTCTCTATCTTTAAATAAAATGGACCTCTCCCGTGGATGTAAGCAATTTGCCGAACCACGTAAAATATGGTGTCAGTGTGCTTACCCTCCTATGAACAATTATCAGTACATCACCGGTCAGATTTCCCCAACAATTGGTATCAAAGCATTTGGTTTAAAGTGGTGTTTGATCTTTGCTCAAAAATGAAAGTTTTCAAAATTGTGTTTTGACCATACCACCGTGTAGAGGAGGAAGAGACGAAGCCACTGGTGAAAACTGCGTCGAAATCAGACGTCGAACATGGCCGTACGCTCCGTCACGTGCTGGCGAGGTCGCTACCCACGCGCGCAAACGCGCGCCATGCGTCACATGCGTCTTCTCTGTTCGGATGGGCCGACCCGACTCGAATACCAGACGACCCGACCCACGTGGCTGACCCGGATAAGGATGACGTTAGCATGACGTAATTGTGACGTCAGCATGCATAGTAAGCATGGCCCATGATGACATCAACATGATATAATGGTGACGTCAGCACAGTGGGGCCCACAAGCTGAGCCGAGGGACAGGATTCTGTGCAGCAGACTCTACGTGCAACTGGATCTGAGATTGAATCTGAGCCGTTGATTAGGCCAGAATTGTTTTGATCAAATCTTAGCTATCTGAAGTGGGATTTGGAAAATTCAAGACATGTTTCCAGCTAATTTGATCATTCCGGATGCAATGGTACGGTCTGATCATTGAGATTTGACACCGAAAATGGATGTGGTGAATTATTAAAGAGAGATTGCCCGATTAGGAGGCATCTGAAGGTCTGGATTGAGGTCGATGGAGATGAAGAAAAAGAAGATGCACATGTTTACCCAATTACATGTGCTGTATTATTAAATGGGGAAATTTAATGCCTTGAAGGAAGGCAAAATTAGGACACTCTGGACACCCGATCATGTGGACAATTTGAGGTGGAGAGTGAAAATTGACGAAGACCAATCTTGATGAATCTAAGCACTGGTAGTCTCGCTAGATGTTGAGAAATCAGGTATGAAACCAGGATACCCAGATCACCTGTAAAGGAAAGCCGCAACAAAGCTAGCAAATGGTTGTATATACGGAAAGACAGTACGATGGATAGATATGGCCTAAGAAGTTTTGTCTAGGAGATTGAGTTTAAAGCGGGACTAGTGTGCTTCCCCCTCCTATGAGAAAATATCAGTACATCACCGGTCGGAATTTCCCCAACAATTGGTATACCAGTGTGACCCATCCAATCTTTCCTAGGAACTTGCTTAGTGGAAGGATTATCCATACGGTACTATTTTCACATATATAGCAGTTTGTAATGAAACTGATGAAGACTAGCAGGATAACAACACAAGGGGAACAATTGGGTTCCGTATGATCAAAGATCTGATGGAGTGGTGATTTCTCCAAAGAAGTTAGATTCAGTGACTGTAATTTCTCGAGGGGAGAATTGATGAAGACACTGATAATAGAAGAGAAATACAACAATGTGATAAAGATTGGCACCCTATTTTGACTTGGATAGGTGTTGTGACAGGATGAGCTGCTGTCAAACATAAGCAAGGAATATGGAGAAATCTGGTGAACAGAAATTGCACGAGGCACACAGAGATTGTGCAGGAGTACCTGAGGGATCCAACGAGGTACTGTAATGAGACAACAGGTGCAAGGAGAAGAAGAGTTCCCAGATGAAGCTTAGAGCAGAGACTGTGTACAACAGGAAGTCTCTTGTGCTCTTGATGAAGATAACAGGCGAGGACCTTTCCAATGCATGCAAGGATGGAAAGATAAGCTGTTGCAGAAGCACCTAATTGAGGGGGTGCGAACGCCTGTGATAAAAGGCGACCGCCTATGAAAGGCGAAGACACCAAAGAGAGTGGTGTAGGTGGAGCTGTCAAGCAGAAATGCGTAGAAGCTCCAAACATAGAAATCGAGGTGGAGGATTGCGAGGAGTATATCACAACTTTCTCTTTCTATGTAATCAGTGGCAGCAATCTCTCCCAAGTCCACATGGTGGTAGAGAATCTTGGAGCCACTGAAGCATCCCAGCTGAAGGAGGATGCGACTGCCTATGAAAGGCAAAGACACCTCAGGAGAAGGTGTGTGGGCCATGATAGGAGCCCCAGTTCAGACCGTCGTATGACAACGAGCGGAGACACCTTAGAAGAAGGTGTGAAGGCTAGGATTGGAGCCCCAGTTCAGAACGCCCCAGAGTCAATGTGATGGCTGGATATGAGTGGACAGGTGTATGGATAGCCAATGAAGTGGCTATGATGAGTATGAAGACAAATGCAGGATTGACTTTCATGGATATTGCCCCCATGCTAAAGATCAATGAGCTAGAAGACATTTTTCTTGGACAATAAGTGGGTGACTTGTGGAGCATTAAGACGCGACTGCTATGAAGGAGCAGAGGGCATGCGCAGGTTCTGAGAACAAGTCGACTATTGTCAAGGTGATGAGCTCGGTGAAGGCATTGTTATACTCAAAGTATCAAGACATATATGGAGCAACCTTTAATGGGCTGTCCCCATAGTTAAAGGTGGAGAGCTACCTGAACTCTTGAGACTAAGAGCGGGAGACTCACGGAGAAGTAAGGCGTGGTTCCTAAGGTGGAATAGAGGGCAGGCGCAACTCCTGGATGAGTAGACTCTTGGAAGAGTAGTGAGCTCGTGATCACATTAAAATACTCAATGACTGTCGCACTTGGAAATATCAGTTTGAGGGGGTGTTGTAAGCCTTGGTGTGAGGCTTGGTAAATCATTCCGGATCGAGCATGGTTGATATGCTCGAAGGGGAATGTTGTGTCCTAGAGACAAGCGTGAACACTCTTCAGATGTGAAGTAGCAGACCATCTGGTTGTAGTGATCCTTTTGTATGAGAAAAGGTGTGCTTTGGTGACTCTTGTGATTGAAAGGTGTAGCAAGTACCTGTAAACTTGGCCGGAGATGCTCTCATAATAGTAAGCTTGGAAGAGCTGCAAGATGCAAGCTTGTACTGAAGAAGCAAGCGGACAGTTGCCCCACATGAATGGCAAAGGGGGTGATTGTTAGGTTTGTTGCCATTAATGTGTAGCAACAACCATTGACAATTGCAGCAGCTGAACATGGTAGTTGCACCAACCATTGACAAATGGTGCAACCCATGTGCAGCCACTGTTGATGAAGAAGAAGAGCTGTCATTGAAGCCTATAAATAGGCACCAAGAGCAGAGAGCAAAGTGAGAGAGTGTAGAGAGATTGTGAAGAGAAAAAGAGAGAAAGAGGAGCTGCTACCATGGGCAGCAGCCCTGTTGTCATATGCAGCAGTGTGTTTGAGCTGGGAGTAGAGTAGAGTGAAGTGATCCTCCTCCTCCATGTATTTATTGTATCATTTCTCTATCTCTAAATAAAATGGACCTCTCTCGTGGATGTAGTCAATTTGCCGAACCACGTAAAATATGGTGTCAGTGTGCTTACCCTCCTATGAACAATTATCAGTACATTATCGGTCGGAATTCTCAATAATAACATGGATCCTCATTCTATTAAATATAGACCAAAATAGTGTAGCAATTTTCGGACAAGCTGATAGAAAAGTCACTCTTTCCATTTTAAACCAATCATTTGTTTATTATATTCACAATTTACCCCTTTATCATTTGCACATCAATTATTTCAACTTGAAATCTTTAATTTTTAAATGAGATTCATTTAATAATTTTAAAATAACTCTTAATACTTGAAACCTATTTGAATTTAAAAATTTATGCTATATTATAATTGATTTTATCAATTTAATAAAAACCAATGAAGATAATGAGATTAGAACCCATGACATATTAATTTCTTTGCTATTAAAATTAAATATACTATAAAAAAATAATCTCAACTCCAAAAATTAAACTCTTAATAGGGTCTAAGAAATAGTTTTAAGAACATAAGATAACAAAGAATCTATAGTATTCTGGTCAATCAGAAATATAGAAGAGAACTGCAATATTATTCCCGGCCTGCCTTGTTCAAGAATGTAGTTATTACGGGATGTTGCTAAAATAGTAATTATATTAATAATAAGATGATGTTTAGAGTGGTAGTTATGGTATGGTGGTGTGATGATGGCAATAATTATAATAATATTATTGAATGCTATAGTTTAGTATTGTGAAAATATATTTTTTTCACGAGATTAAAATATTTTTCGACACTATTAAGAGAATAACCGAAGATGGCAAAAGTGGAGAAAAGAATACTTCCATTTTGTTGCGAAACATACTTTACCACTCTAAACGGAAAAGGGGAAGATTGGACTAGCAAGGACTGCCTGAGAATCATTTTTATCCTCTTGCTGCTTGGACTGTGGGATCTATTTCGGACGAGACAACACTGTCGATTTAGTGCTTCCATTTTTATTTATGCATGGGTTTGATTTTCTCGCCGGAGCGTTTAACGGAGGACATCCTCTCCATCCTAAACATGTTAGCAAAAAGAGAAAGGAAGGAAAGATGGAAAACCCAGCATAAAAACAGGAGTCAAAGACAAGTAATTATGTTTATGGTAGGGCAAAATGAAAGGTGGATTCTAGCACCCATGGCGCCACAAAATAGGTGGAGGAAAGGAAGGAGAGAGGCCGTGGGGGAGACAAAGATACCCATTTATGCTGGACCACATGCCTTGTTTTTATTATATTCTTATAAAAGAAATAAATAAAACTTTAGCTTTATTATATTCTCGTAATAGTTTCACTTTATAAACTGAACAAGCAAAAACACAGATACTAATTTACTTTTTGTTTTTTTTCTTTGAATGATTGTATATATAGGGATCTCAGACGGTTTAATTAAGAGAAAGTAGAAGCTAGATTGTTTCTTTGTACCTCTCCGAAAACAGGTTTATGCTGGACCACATGCCTTTGCTTTGCCCTGCACTCCAGTGTAAAAGAAGTCACATGGATGGAGCTTCATTTTTGTTCTTTTCAATGTACATAGTATCTAAAGATACATTGCTCTTTATATATATATATATATATATATATATATAAGATTTACTAACTTACTGAACTAAGAAAAAGAATTCCGACATAAGTCTAATCTTAATATATTTATTTTTATAGTGATCGATCAAACAAGTTCTTAAGCTACAAAACGCAGAGTAATTTTTAAATTACTATTTAAGAAAATATCCCTATAAAGGAGGAGCTCATCCGAGCATGAAGTCACCGAAAAGAAAAGGTGCATTTTTAAGAGATCAATACAAAGTATTATTTAATTATTTAAAAAGAAATAGAAAAGTAAGATGTGTGCTGATAGTTTTTTTAAAAGTTGATATAAAATTATATATATAAAAAACTTAAGTTTTTTAGTTAAGATAATGATTAACTATAGAAAATAAGTTTTGCACCCAACCTTTTTTAATTAAAAATATTTTATCATAATGCAGGAATATTTATATTCATTTTGTATTTCCAGGTCAGAAACTACAGATCACATCCGTTTTCATTATAATTAAATGTCTTGAAAAATCTGAAACAAATAGTTTATTGGTGGGGACTTTCATGGTTCATAACTCATTTATTGGATGATTTGTTTCATTAGTGGAAAGGATTGATCAAAGGAAAGTTCAAACGAAAGGTATGGCAAGGATTATAATTTGGCATACTAAAGCTAATTCTTATATGAAGATGAAGCAATCATCCCTGATTTTTTGTTGTTTATTTCAAAAGGCCGCATCTTGGATTCAATTCTTTAAACCTAGTTTTATACTTACTTGCATGGATCTATTAACAAATGGAGAGTGTGTAGCATATTGGATACATTAAATAGCCTAATTCTCAGCTGCTTTACTTCCATAATAAGCCAACATCTTTTTCTGTTTCTGTCTTATCCTCCAATGTAACCTTTTTTGTTGCTGCAGTTGAGAACAATTAAAGTAGGATTATTCCAAAAGGAAAAAGGGGAAACCAGTAATAATTTACTTTCTCCCTTTTTGCTTGCCTATTTTAGAAGCAAGAATGTGAATCATATAAAATCATATATGGTTTTTAGGAAGTTGATATAAAATCATATAATTTTTAGGGTCTCATATGTTAGCAAACATATCCATATTGAATAAATATAAAAATATAAAGAAATATTGAATGGACCACACATTACAAGACTTGAGTTTTTCAGCTATTTAATTTAATATAAAACTTTACAAGGCTTAAGTTTTTTAATGAGTAAGCAAATAAAGTAAAGAGGGATGCATTAGAAATTAATATATTAGATTCCATCATTGTTATATTTTTATAAAGGAAGTAAATAGAACTTTAGCTTCATTAATTTATATTCTCATAATAGTTTCACTTTATAAACTAAACAAGCAACACGCAGATCCTCATTTACCTTTTTCTGTAATATAAGGGTTCCCAAGCTACAAGCTAGGTAGAGGAGCATTTCGATCATTTCCATCACTAAAAGGTATGATATACAAACAATTCTATTTGAGTGCTTACTTCCTAATTTTGTTTTCCATTATATTAATTAATGATCGGTATTATGAGTTAATATAAATTTATTTTTAGGATTTTACCTAACAATTTTATTTTATTTTTTTGATGAAGTCGATAATTTCATTAATATCTCTTGTAGCCAGTAAAATAGTGACTATACAAAGAGAGAAAGAAAACAACAAAGAAAGTATCATGTAATTTACAAAACAGAGCAGTAACAATTTAATTAGCTTTGAGTTGAGATTGTTAATTAACAATAGTTACTTGCATTTTATGTAGAGAGCAAATATGGATTCTGATGAGACGATACAGGAGACACCTTATGGAGCAGCCATGAGTGGAGATTGGAAAAGCATGATTGAGTACTATCAGGAGCATTACGAATATTTTTTTCTCTCCAGTTACGCACTCTTTGGATACTGTACTTCATCTAGCTGTGCACAGCAACGAAGAGCAACCACTTAAGGATTTACTTGAAATAGTGAAGGAAAGAGCATTTTCTGCAACTGAGGAAGGTTTTCTCAAGACAAAAAACAGATTTGGAAATACGGTTCTTCACGAGGCAACCATCTATGGGAATTATGAGGCTGTAAGACTCTTGGTAGAACGTTCTCCAGACCTAATTTCCATTCCGAATGTGTACGGTGAAACCCCACTGTTTACAGCTGCTGGATATGGTGAGGCAAAAATAGTGGAGTTTTTAATCCGTTTCAAACCAGAACAATGCGTGGATGATAATGGCCACCTGATATCAATTCACATCAAGCGATCGGAAGATGACCTGTCCATCCTTGGCGCTGCTATCATAGGGCAACACTTTGGTAACAATTTCTCTCTTTATAGAATTCTCAAATTTAAAAAGTGTGTGTGTGTATCATATATATTGTATAATTTTTTAATGTCTAATTTCATGAATGCAGAAACAGCTTTACTTTTGCTAGAACTGGATGAATCGCTCCACAGCTTGAAGGACAAAAATGGCATAACTGCTCTTCAACTTCTAGCCCACATGCCATCTGCTTTTGAGAGTGGATTTCCCATGGGCATATTTGAAAGACTCGTATACTGTTGTATGCCTACTCCAAACACACTATTAGACCTTACAATAGTGCCTACATATATATATACATGCATGTGTGTGTGTGTGTGTGTGTTTAGACATCTATATGTCTATGATTTGAACTCTAAATTATGTTGCAGGTCTTCCTGTTCGCCGCAAGGTAGAATTCCAAGTAAAAACTAGTGGCCAGGCACGGGAGGGTGTGGGAGATATTGAGAGCGGTTGGGGTAGCAGCTTGGAGAGGAAACCAAGCGGCCTACTCAACTATTTTAAGGTCCCTAAAGGTATATATTGGACACACAATCGAGACCTGTTCTTTTGGTTTCAAGGCTAGCTAGGTGGTATTATTGAGCAACCTTTCTATAACGAGATTAGATATATTTCTGGAGGGTACAATTCATTCATGTCCAAATTAAGGAATCATAACTGATTATTGAATTTGGTGCCATTTATTGAATTTCTGTTATAACTGATCATTGAATTTGACTTTCTGTTATACAATGAAACACCCTCTCTTTTTTAATGTTTATGTTTCTAGTGACTTTCTGTTATAACTGATCATTGAATTTGATGCCATTTATTGAATGGGATAATTGACTCTTATTATATGAGATTTGTGATTCTGGTCATTGAATTTGATATTTATTTTTATATATTACTCATACTATTTATTTATTCCACGTGGGATTGGTGGTTCTATATATCATTGTCATTTATAAAGAATATGGATTGATGAAATGATTTATTTACATGCATAATTCTTATGCTTGAAACAAATGGGATTCAATGTTACATGCTCATAAACTTAACAATGAGTATACTTAACTTTAAGACACAGAGAGGTTGAGCCTTTTCCTACAAAAACTTTCCGTGAATTTGATGATTTGATATATATATATACTGGAATGACTTTGATCCAGTTCTTTATTATTATTGTTATTATTGTTATTATTACTATTTTACTTTAATTCATCCTTCTACTATCATTGTTAATGTTTCTTTCTATTTCATAAAAATGGCTAGCTCTCATCCATGTTTAATTTCATTCGCTTTCGCATGAACATGAAGTACGATGTTGGCCAGCAAGGCTACAAGTATTCTGGAACCACAAAAGAAAGCATGTATTTGCTTTGAGACTCGCCGAAAAACTAATAGAGAAAGATGTGTCATGGAATATAGTCAAAATAGACCAAAATGAAGAGGAAGAAAAAGAGCAGGGAATGGGTGGGGAAAAAGATGAAAAGGGAGAAATAGAAATAGAAAGAGAAATAGAAATAGAACCTCCTGTAACGAGCTCATCATTAACTAGCAATAAGCAGATCTCATTGTTTGTTGCAACCAGTGTT
This sequence comes from Populus alba, assembly GCF_005239225.2. Lineage (NCBI taxonomy): Eukaryota > Viridiplantae > Streptophyta > Magnoliopsida > Malpighiales > Salicaceae > Populus > Populus alba. The sequence goes on along the minus strand of NC_133294.1, from coordinate 685,139 downwards.
ATTAAACCCGGCCCGGCGGGTCGACCCGGGACCCGGTGGCTGGACCGGTTCGGTTTTAATAAAAGACCGGCTGTGACAACAGCCCGGCCAAACCCGGGCGACCCGGGACCCGGGTGACCCAGGCAAACCCGGACGAGACCCTTTTTTTTTTTTTTTTTTAAATGTAGGATAAAAAAATTTTTTGTTTAAATATTTCAACTTAAAATGATAACATAGTATCTTTTCAATGTGGGGTTTGAAACCCTTTCATATATATATTCTATGTTCACATGAAAAAAAAAATATTTTTTCAATGTGGGATAAAAAACCTTTTGGTTTAAATACTTCAACTTAAAGAGATAACATAATATCTTTTCAATGTGGGATTTGAAGCCCTTTCATATATATACTCTATGTTTCCATGAAAAAAGTTATGTTTTTTCAATGTGGGATTTGAAACTCATTAGTATATATACTCTATGTTTCCAAGGAAAAAATCATGTTTTTTCAATGTGGGATAAAAAAACCTTTTGGTTTAAATACTTAAACTTAAAAGGATTACATAGTATCTTTTCAATGTGGGATTTGAAGCCCTTTCATATATATACTCTATGTTCCCATGAAAAAAGTTATTTTTTTTCAATGTGGGATTTGAAACCCATTAGTATATATACTCTATGTTTCCAAGGAAAAAATCATGTTTTTTCAATGTGGGATAAAAAAACCTTTTGGTTTAAATACTTAAACTTAAAAGGATTACATAGTATCTTTTCAATGTGGGATTTGAAGCCCTTTCATATATATACTCTATGTTCCCATGAAAAAAAGTTTTTTTTTTTTCAATGTGGGATTTGAAACCCATTAGTATATATACTCTATGTTCCTAAAGAAAAAAGTTATGTTTTTTCAATGTGTGATAAAAAACTTTTTTAGTTTAAATACTTCAACTTAAAAGCTTAACATAATATCTTTTTAATGTGGGATAAAAAACTTTTTAAAATATTATTTTAAACTTCATTATTTATAATATGTATAATCTATATTTACATGGATTTTTTCATATGAAATATTAAAACTTTAATTTTTTTTTAATTTTCCCGGGTTAATCCGGGTTGACCCATGAAATCCGAGACCCGGCTCCTTGACCGGGTCAACCCCCGGGCCGGGTTTAATAACTATGATTGCAACATAAATGGAATAGAAGAGAATGTGTGGGAGATAATAAATCAATATCCCCACGCTGTTGAGCAGCTCAATGAGAAGGGTCAGAGCATTTTGGATGTGGCCGTCATGCATCGCCAGAAAAAGATCTTCAATCTTGTGAAACAACTGAAAGTACCATTGGCTAGACTGCATCGAGTTATTGATAAGAAGAAGAACACATTGTTGCACCATGTTGCAGATATGGAGCATTACAGAGGAGGAACTAAGCCTGGGCCTGCACTTAAACTTCAGGAGGAGTTGCGATGGTTTGAGGTGAGCCCTTTTTATCCCTTTGTCTTTACCTCCGGATAAAATTTATTCATGGACTTGGTATAGTGTATTAGAGTACCAAACCTATAAAAACATTTGTTTCAATCAAATTACCCAATCCAGTTAAGGTCATAGAAAAACCGTTAAACTGAAAAAAAATCGATTTTAATGCTAATGAAACGTAGACATGTCACCTAATTAAGACATCAGGCTGATCTAGTTCTCCTTGTCACCCGAGCCAACAACTTAAATATTATTAAAAATTATACGCAATTAAATAATACGTTGTTTTATTTACAAACTCCATTTATATATATAACAATCATATTTATCTCCCGATGACTCCAGCAAGTGCAAAAGGTAATTCCTTCTCATTATGTCACGCTTCGGAACAAAGAACGCAAGACTGCAGAGGAGCTCTTCAAAGAGAATCACAAGGACCAACTGACAAATGCACAAAAATGGATCAAGGAAACGACTCAGTCTTGTTCCACAGTAGCTGCACTTGTTGCTACTGTTGTCTTTGCTGCTGCCTATACTGTGCCCGGAGGTTCTGATAAGAATGGCAAGCCCAACTTCATCAACTCTCCCTATTTTCTGCTTTTCACTGTCTCGGATGTTCTTTCCTTAGCAAGCTCCTTGACTTCGCTTGTGGTATTTCTGTCTTTGTTGACCTCTCCATTTCAGCAACAAGAATTTCACATCTCTCTTCCTCGGAAACTTCTTGTTGGCTTCACCTTCCTCTTCTTTGCTGTGATAACGACCATGCTATCTTTTGGGGCCACAATCTTGATACTCATTCAGTCAGAGAAAAAATTGACAACATTACTCCTTTCCATGGCTGCATTCCTTCCAGTCTTGGTATTTGCAATAATGCAATTCAGTCTGTACGTCTCATTTATGGGCTCTACATACAACATTCTCAAGATAACCGGGAAAGCTCTGCCATCGTCTCTTGTCCCTTGCCTACCACGGGAGAAAAAGCTCTGTCGATCGGCTGGTTTGGGTAAGAACGAAGGACAGATCGGGGGGAAAGAAGGAAAGAATAAATCAGAGAGGGGGGGCCGGCGGCTGTGGCTGGTTGAGGGAGAAGAGAAAAATCAATCCCAAGGGGAGGGCTGGCGGCTGCTCTTCTGTGGGGGCTGGTAGGTTTAGGTTGTTTAGGGTTTTCTCTTTTTGCGTTGCCTCCCTCTAAATATTCAAAATTGCCCTCCCCTTTTAGTGTGTGAGGGAACAGTATTTATAGGTAAAAATATTGCTAAATTTTCAAACTTGGTTCTTTCACTTCTTTTTTTTTTTTATAAATTTGATTTTTTTTAATTTTTTAATAATAAAAAATATCAATGTCGATTCAATGAAAAAAATCATTAATTTTTAAAAATAACACGTGAAAAGTTGAACGCGTTTAAAAAACCTTGAAAATTTAAATTCTTTTTAGACGACGCTGAAAATTTTAAAAATGATGCGAAATATATTAAAAATCGTATTTTTTTGGATTTTCAATGTTTTTTGCTATTTTTGAATTCTTTCTAAAAATTTATCAAAAACATGAATAAAAAATTAGGTAGTAACAAATACTCGTTGAATCAGGGACAAAGTTAACAACATTACTCCTTTCCGTTGCTTCATTTCTTCCTGTCTTGGTATTTACAATAATGCAATTCCGTCTTTACGTCTCATTTCTGGACTCTACCTACGACATTCTCAAGAGAAACTGGAAAGCTCTGGCACCGTTTCTGGCCCCTTTCCTACCACGGGAGAAAAAGCTCCGTCTATTTGATTAATATGGGAGATTTAACTGGCATGGAGGTTATTCCATTTTCTTGATGGTTTGAACCTTTTCCATAGATCATTTATGTATTGTGTTTTATTGCATGTATGGTTGTTATTCAGTTTCGTGATATTTATGTGGTTATGCTGTTTTCAATGACGGCCTTGAAGCCAGTATGTATTATATATAGTTTGTCACAGGTTGGTATTTGAATGGTATGATTACAGGCCTTCAAGCTTGCTTCAATCAGTTACATAGTAATAAAATTGGATGTAAATTATAAATGTTTAATGTGTGGTCAGTTCTGAAGTGCAGGAATAGTGGAGGCCTATATTTGTAAATTATAAATAGTAGAGGCCTATTTTGTAAATTATAAATATTTAGTGTGTTTAAATCAGAATAAGAATTTGTCGTGTTTTGTAAACATAGCTACCAATCACCCACCAAAAAAAAACAAAAAAAAAAAACTAGACTCAATAAGCAAAACTAGCCGCCAGCTGACACAATAACCCTCTCCATCATCTTCCCTAACGCGCAAGCACCGTGAGACCCACTCTCACTGATACAAAGCTTCATCCCTTCTCTTTAGACCAAAATAATCAACCCACCTCCCACTTCTACACCTCCAGTAACACCATCACCAACAACCCCACCCTCCAAGTCACTACCAAAAGCCTTTACCTTAGCCAGCCATAACAACCACTAAACACCACTATCACACTTCACTTCCTCCATACTTCCACGCCTCTCTCTCACTTCAATCCACGCCAAGAGGAAAAAATAAAAAATACAATACAAGAATCTAGGAAGATCAGGGCTGAAAGTGAACCAGCTCTCATATGGAGCTTGGGTAAGTTTTGGGAACCACCTAAACGTCAAAGAAGCGAGATCACTGTTGCAGTGTTGCAGAGACCATGGTGTCAATTTCTTTGATAACGCAGAGGCTTATGATAATGGAAGATCCTAAGAAATCATGGGTCAAGCGATCTGTGTTTACTAAGATCTAGCTTTTAGGGAGGTCCCGGCCCTAATGATGAAGGCTTGTCTAGGAAACATATTCTTGAGGTTGAGGGTACTAAGGTTTCTCTTAAGAGATTGGATATGGACTATGTTGATGTCATCTCTTGTCATCGCCCACTCCGATTGAAGAGACAGTGAGGGCAATGAATCACGTAATTAATAAAGGGTGGGCATTTTACAGGGGGACTAGTGAATGGTGAGCTCAACAAATCACTGAAGCTTGGGGCATTGCGGAGAAGTCGGACTTGGTGGGACCAATTGGTGGTGGCGTACGGTAACCACGCGCCGCCATTATTTCAGCACTTTCAAAAGTTTTGAGCATTGTTCCTTGGTTTTCAACAATTTTTCTAGATTAATTTATGAATTTCAGAAGGTTTATTTTATAAATTATAAATGTTTAATGTGCGCGTGTTTGAATTAGAATTAGAATTTTTAGTGTTTTGTGGTGGTAAACTACCTTTTGTAAAGATAGCAGAATTACATAAAAGTAAAGCAGAGAAGTAAAGAGAAGCAGAGAGAATTTCTGATAATTGAAGAGAGAAAAATCAATTATACTCTTTTGTTAATGAGTTCTTTCACAATGTTATAGACCTTTATATCAAGCTATAGTTAGAAAACGTGAACAAACTTCTAACCTTAATGCTAACATACCTTCTTAACAACATTTTAAGCACTTGATTCTTTAATCTCTAGACATGTGGCAAGACTAGATCTTTGATATCTTTACACCTTTGCACTCTTCAGTTTGGTTAAAAGATGCTCCCCCCAAGGTTCAATTGTTTCTTTGGCTGCTTGTTCAAGATAAAGCAAGCACTCATGATTTCTTTTTTCAGCGTGATTTGCTTTAACTTCAGCAAGCTCGATGATTGTTCTATAAAAGAAGTATTGAAACTTGAAGCCATCTTTTCATTCAATGTGTTTTTGCTTGGAAGTTATGGTTGAAATTTCTATCTTGGTGGGGTATTAGTGGCTGCTCCCCAAAAATTGTTGATGATATGTATTACCGATGGTCAACAATGGTGCAAGGCAAATTTTGGAAACATTCATGGCAACTTTTCTTTACTTGTATTGTTTGGAGTCTGTGGCTTCATCAGAATGATGTAATCTTTAATGATGCCACTCCAGATCTTCAGGGTTGCTTCTACTTGATTCTTCACAGGCTTTCCTTATGGTTGAAGATTGATAGAAACACTTTTTCTTACACCGGGAATGAATGTAGGGATCAGCTCTGATGGGATCAAATTCTGGAATAACAGAATAACTCACAGCTGACTTTTACCATTTTTCCCTTTGTTTGGTCTCTGTTCACTTTCTTGCGTTGCAGCAGCCGTTCTTTTATGGCTTCTTTTGTTCTTCTTTCTGTTGTTGTCTTTTTCCGACTTCTTTGGCTATCTTCCCAAAAGTTAATAAAATCTCGACTATTATCTAAAAAAAACCGGGAGGATATACTATAATACCTAGTGCCAGCAAGTTGATCGTGATCTAGCAAAAGAAAAAACATAGTCGAGATTTTATTAACTTTTGGCTAATAAGAAGATAGATGACTGGAGGCAATTGCCCTTAATGTTCCTGCCGGCTAAAATATCCATATACTGACACGTAAAAACAATGTTACAATGAGTTTATCTGAATACATTTTGTGACTATACATTTGGACTAATGTGTATTAATTTGGACATAACTTAACACATGAGAGAACTAAGGCAGCCATCATTCTATTATAGTGGGATGAATGGACCTGCCGTTGTTAGCCTCTCCAATATGTCTCTTTTACAAGGACAAGGACTTGACAAATAGTTGATGCTCTCCAACATTTAACTTTTAAAAAGACGTTTTATTCTATGTATAGAAGAATCAACATAACTTTATTTTATTCTTATAAAAGTAATAAATAAGAATTCACCTTTATTATATATTCTTATAATAGTTTCATTTTATATATTCTAAAAGAACCAACTCAACCCAAAAGTTTAAGCTGTTAGATTAAATACTAAGATATTATTTATATTATTTTCTAACATATCCTTTCAAGTAAATGCATGTGAGTTTGAAACTTGCATAAATCTATATTACCATTGTGTTTAATTTTTATCAAATAAAATAAAGATGGTGAGATTCAAATTCAGAATCACTTGGTTATCAAAACTTTAAAATATCATATCAAAGAATTAATTCAATCTAAAAACTTAAACTATTAAGTGAGATAATAAGATATGATTTATATTATTCTCTAACATATATTAAACAAGCAAAACACATATACTAATTTAAATTTATTTTTTAACGAGGAATAGTTCTTTAAAAGATTGTATATATAGGGTTCTCTAACGGCTTAATTATGAAAAACTGCAAGCTAAGTTGTTTCTTTGTAGTCATCTCTCTGAAAACAAGTTTTCTTGTTGACATTGATTTTACCAAGAGCTAGCTACAGCAGCATTCCAATCATTTCCATTACTAAAAGGTATGTATGAGCATGATATACTTACAGTTCTCTTTGAGTGTTTTCTTCCGAATCTTGTTTTCCATTATATTAATGATCGGTATTATGAGTAAATACAAACCTGCTTAGGATTTCACGTAACAGTTTAATTAGCTTTGAGTTGAGATTGGTCATTAACAATAGTTACTTGCATAATTTCAGGCAGAGAGTAATTATGGGTTCTGAGGCAATACTGAAGGAACCTTATAGAGCAGCCATGAAAGGAAAATGGGATCACATGATTAACTACTATAAGAAACATTCCGAATATTTGCTATCTCCACTTACGGCCTCTAAGGAGACTGCACTTCATATAGCTGTGTGCAGCAAACAAGAGCAACCACTTAAAGATTTACTTGAAATCATGAAGGAAAACGAATTACCTTTACCTGAGACAGAATTTCTCAAGAAAACAAACAAATTTGAAAACACGGTTCTTCACGAAGCAACCATCTATGGCAATAATAAGGCTGTAAGACTCTTGGTAGAACGTTGTCCCGAGCTGCTTTCGGTTCCAAATAAGTTCGGTGAAACCCCATTGTTTACAGCTGCCGGATTTGCAGAGACAGAAATAGTGAAGTTTTTAATCAGATCCAAACGAGGACAATGCGTGGATGATGATGACGTCCTATTACCAATTCACCGCCAGAGAACGGTAGATAACCTGTCCATCCTTAGCGCTGCTATCATAGGGCAAAACTTTGGTAACAATTCCTCTCTATATTGAATTTTCAAATTTAAAAGTATGTATATATAAGATATTGTATAATTTTTGTCTTCCTAATTTCATAAATGCAGAAACAGCTTTACTGTTGCTAGAACTGGATAAATCGCTCGCCAGCTTGAAGGACAAAAATCAAATATCTACTCTTCAACTTCTAGCCGAAATGCCAGCTGCTTTTGAGAGTGAATTTCCCATGGGCATATTTGAAAGACTCATCTACTATTGTATGCCTACGCCAACCACATTATTAGACCTTACAATATTGCCTACATATTCTTGTTTGAATACCATGGACATACACATACATATATATGTATATAATTTGAACTCTAAATTATGTTGCAGGCCTTCCTCTGCACGTTCACCTAATGTAAATTAGGCTATTATCTTTGTAGCTTTTTTCTTAATAAAACTTTTGATTATTACCAAAAAACAAATGTTGCAGGCCTTCCTGTTCCACGTCACCGTGAGGTAAAATCAAAGGAAAAAGGTCGGAGCCGTGCAGGGAAGGGGGTGGGAGATCTTGAGAGCGGTCTGGGGAGGAACTCAGGAGATCTGGGGAGTGTCTCGAAGAGGAATCAAAGAGGCGGCATACTACAATATTTAAAGGTCCCTAAAGGTATTGGACACAAATGTGGCTCACTTTTATAGATGCATTTCTTCTTTTAATTATTTTGGTGTTGTTTTGTTTTATATATGATAATTTAGCTTATCTCTATTTTTTCACCTTTTTCTATCATAGACTTTTTTTTTGTTCATCCTTCTACTGTCATCATTAACATTTCTTGTCATTTCATAAAAATGGCTAGCTCTCATCCATGTTTAATTTTATTCCCTTTCGCATGAGCATGATGTAGGATGTTGGCTAGAAGGAATCTGGAACCAGAAAAAAAAGCATGTATTTGCTTTGAGATTCGCCAAAAGCCTAGTAAAGAAAGATGACTCATATGAGTTAGAGGGAGAGGAAGGACGAGATGGAAAACAAACCGTTCTGCTCTCATCACAAATCATAACAGGAGACCTAAATAAAGAAGAAGAAGGGCAAACTTCTAAAATCTCTAGCGAAGCAAAAGAAATAAAAAATGTCCAATGTCCAACAGCACAAACTTCTTTAATAAAGTCATCATTAACTATTAATGTGGAGAGCCCATTGTTTACTGCAACTAGAAGGGGAATAATAAAGATTGTAGAGATGATAATAGAACTACATCCTCATGCTATTGAGAAGCTCAATAAGGAGGGTCGGAGCATTTTGGATATGGCCGTCATGTATCGCCAGAAAAAGATCTTCGATTTTCTGAAGCAACAGAAAATACCTTTGGCTAGAATGCGTCGAGTTGTTGATAGTAAGGGCAACACATTGTTGCATCATGTTGCAGAGAAGGGGCAAAACAGTGGAGTAACGAAGCCTGGGCCTGCACTACAACTTCAGGAGGAGTTGCAATGGTTTGAGGTGAGCCCTTTTCATCCCTTTGTCATTACTTGATACAAGTTATAAGAGCACCAATCCTATTAAAACATTTGTTTCAACTAAATAATCCAATCCAAGACTACTTAGGGAAAAATTTAAATATTATTCACAATTAAAAATTATCTGCACGAGTACTAGCATTTCTGTAGTTCGTAGTTTTATTTAGCAATAACAATCATATTTATCTCCCAATTTTGCAGCAAGTGAAAAAGGTAATTCCTTCTAATTATGTCCCGCTCCTGAACGAAGATGGAAAAACTGCAAGAGAGTGCTTCGAAATAAAGCACACGGAGCAACTGAAAAAAGCACAAAAATGGATCAAGGAAACATCTCAGTCCTGTTCAACTATAGCTGCACTTGTTGCTACTGTTGTCTTTGCTGCTGCCTATACTGTGCCCGGAGGTTCCGATGATAATGGCAAGCCCAACTTCATCAACTCTCCCTATTTTTTGATTTTCACTGTCTCTGATGTTGTCTCCTTAGCGAGTTCTTTGACTTCCCTAGTGGTGTTTCTCTCTTTGTTGACCTCTCCGATTGAGCTACAAGATTTTCACATCTCTCTTCCTCGAAAACTTATTGTTGGCTTCACCTTCCTCTTCTTTTCTGTGATAACGACCATGCTATCCTTTGGGGCAACAATTTTGATACTCATTCAATCAGAGAGGAAGTTGACAACATTACTCCTTTCCATTGCTTCATTCCTTCCAGTCTTAGTATTTGGAATAATGCAATTCCGTCTGTACGTCTCATTTATGGGCTCTACATTAAACATTCTCAAGATAGCCTGGAAAGCTCATTCATCGTCTCTTGTCCCTTGCCTACCATGGGGAAAAAAGCTCCTTCGAGAAGATTGACACGGGATATATAACTGGCATGGATGTTCTTCCTCTTTCTTGTTTGTTTGAATCTCTACCATTGATCAGTTTCGTGATATTTATGTGGTTTTGTTCCCTTCAATGATGGCCTTGAAGCCAGTATGTAATATATATAGTGTGTCATGGGGTGGACTTTAACTAATATGATGTCAAGCTTGCTTCAATCGGTTACTTGTTACAAAATTGGGTGTAAGTTTATGGTTATGATTAAATATTGTTGAGTTGATTCAAGTGAAATAAGTATAAAAAGGGTAGGGCTTGCTTGACATCGCTACATGATGCTAGCTGGTCATAAGGCCAAGGGATTGCTTGACATTATGGTTGGCGTGCTATTTAATTTATATTGTTTTTCAAAAGGAAAGTACTAAATTGATGTTTTTAAGTATTTTTCAGCAGTCGAACCATCAGTCCTGCTCCCCTACTTGCTGGGGATGTGAAGATATTCACCTGGGATTTTATAGACTCTACATGCATGGATCTGCGCACAGGAGAGTTCATGTACATGAATGAGAATATTATAGAATGTAATTATATAGGAAATATTGTAGTCATATTCTTATGTGGTAACCTCCACCTTTACTATTGTATATTGCCCTACTCATATATATAGAAAAGGTTGGCTAACCTATTAGGTTAAGCCTCCTAATTATTCTCAACTTGGTATCAGAGCCTCCTAATATTTTCTCTCTTTGCAGCCGGCCCTAATTTTCTCCCCCATGGACTCTCCTCCTGCTGCCGTTGCTCCAATCTCTCTCCTCCACCGGTGATGCATCATCACCGGCCAGCCCTCTTCCTGCTTGCTGGCTCTGCCGTTTCTCTGCCTCTTTATGGGAACACAATCTCCAATGGTTCCTCTATCAAAACACCACCATGTTTGTGTCGTTGAAACTTCACGAACACAAACTATCTTTATTGGAGAATGCAGATGAAGCCATATCTCCTTGGTCAAGGTGTTTTTTTCAGTTTGTTGACGGCTCCTTGCCGTGTCCTCCATCTCAATATGATTGATGCTTTCGGCTGATTCTTTCTTCTGCCATCAGCCCCTCTTTTTCTTCGTTGGAAGCAACAAGATCAACTTATTTTGAGTGCTCTACTCTCCTCTCTTTTCCGTGGATGTGCTGCATCTTGTAGTCGATTGTTCTACTTCACATTTTGTTTTGGCGCACGCTTGAGAAGGCACTTGCCTCTCCATCTAATTTCTCGGATCATGCAACTACAATGGCTCCTTTCAAGACCTTCGGCAAGGTGATGCATCGGTTTAGTATGTATATGCAGCAAGCCAAATCGTTATTTGACGAAATTGGCTGCTGCTGGTCGCCCAATGTCCCTTGAAGATTTCAATCTCTATGTGTTTCGTGGACTTTCGCGGTGAGTTCAAAGACTTGGTAAACTAGTCTCATAACCAAGGCTGAACCGCTATCGTATGCTGATCTTCATAGCCATCTCCTTACCCATGAGTTTCTGCACAAGAACTCTTTTCACTCCATGGCTGTCGGTTCATCCTCTTCATCACTGCTGTCTTCTTCTTCTCTGCCGCAGCAGCCACCATTGCTGCCAACACCTCCGAATTTTGCTTATTATGCCATGACTAATCACAGCCGAAACAGGGGATGTTCTAGAGGTAATTGGCGCTCAAACACCAACCGATTTCAGGCCCCAAACAGAGGTCACTCCGCTGCAGATTGGAGGCAAAATCAGTGGCAGAACAGGCGCACCTCTACTGCAGATTTTCGGCCAAATCAGGGGCAGTGGTCTGGACATGTTCGCTGCCAATTATGTTCCACTCCTGGCCATTCAGCTCTTCAATGCTATCAGTTTCGCAGCAGCACACAGCAGCCCTCTGCTCACCTTGCTGTTGCGAATGATTCTGCTGCAACGACTTGGTTTCCCGACACCGGCGCGAATCAACATGTGACGCCTGATCTTGCAACTCTAACTGATTCTGCTCCTTATCTTGGTAATGATTTCTTGCATGTTGGTGATGGTAAGGCCCTTGACATATCCCATGTTGGACATACTACTTTATATTCCCCCAAACGCTTGTTTACATTAACTAATGTTCTTCGTGTGCCTCACATTACCAAACCGTTGTTATCTGTTCAGAAATTCTGTCGTGATAATCATGTTTATTTTGAATTTCACGATTCTTTGTTTTATGTGAAGGATCTCGTCACCAAGGAAGTTTCTTCTTTCCGGTCGGAGTCATGATGGTCTTTATGTTCTCTCCGAGTCCTCGGCTACGTCAGTTCCTTCAAGCTTTTTTGGTCTCCTTGCATTTCCGCGACTGCCGACTTGTGGCATCGTCGTTTTAGGTCATCCAACTCCTCGCATTCTAAATTTGTTAGTTTCTGATAATAAAATTATTTGTACGTCTAAACGATCTTTTACTCAATGTCAAGCATGTCATTAGGCAAGTCATCCCGTTTGTCATTACGACCGACGGGTCACAAAACTTCTACCCCACTTGAATTAATTTTTAGTGATGTTTGGGGCCCTGCTCCAATGTTTTTTCTTCTGATGGTTTCGTTATATTTTTTTATCTTTGTTGATGCGCACACTAAATATATCTGGTATTATCCGCTTGTTTGCGAAATCTGATGTATTTTCCACGTTTCAACTTTTTCAGAACTTGGTTGAGCGTCAGTTTTCTCTTAAAATTAAATCTGCTTCAAACTGATTGGGGTGGTGAATATCGTCTAATTAAATACATTTTTTCAAACAATTGGTATTCATCATCGATGTTAATTTGTTCCTCATACTCATGAACAAAATGGCACAGTTGAACGTCGTCATAGACATATTGTCGAAACTGGCCTAACCCTCTTAGGATAGTGTAATGCCCCATTGCGTTTTTGGAACTATGCTATGGAATCATCGGTCTATCTTATTAATCGAATGCCTACTCCTGTTCTTCAAAATAAATCTCCTTTTGCGTGTCTGTTTCATCGCACTCCTGATTATAATTTTTTCTACGCACTTTTGGGTGTCTTTGTTTTCCATTTTTACGTCCATATCATGCTCATAAATTAGACTTTCGGTCTTCTCTTGTGTGTTTTTAGGCTATAGCTCGTCTCATCTTGGTTATTCGGTTGTCTTGATTTAGAGTCTGGTCGTGTCTATGTCTTCCCGTCATGTTCGTTTTCATGAATGTGTCTTTCCTTTTCAAAAGTCTGAACAGGTAACAACACCCCCGGTTCCCCACTCCACCTACCTATCTTCTATCACTGCAACCCCCTTCCTGTTTTCAGCCTCTTCCTTCCTAACTCAGCAAAACACACAACTCACTTTGCCCCTTGCCGCAACCCCCCAGCTTGCTCCCCTGCCCGTTGATTTAGCCGACCCTGCCTCACCACCCCACATAGCCATCTACTAATCACCACATGCTTGTCTTTCCAATGATTATTATGCAGGAACAGGTTCTGACTTGCAGGATTTTCAGTTGCGGCACAACCCCGCACTCCCCGGCTTCACCTCCTGGTCTGCAACTTTGTGTTGATCTCTCCTCTTATCTCTCTCCAGCCACATTCCAGGTACAGGTGTTGCTACTCCATGTCCCCGCTGCTCCCTAAAACACCCTATGGTTCTTCGTCCGAGACAAGCCCAAGACAGCGCTGATCACCACCACGGCAGCCACCTCTGCTGCTTCCTTCAGTCGGGGTAACTTCTCCTCCCTCGCATGAGCCACTTTATTTTTTTCCTGATGCTAACAGATATGAGGCGTGGCATAATGCTATGCGAGAGGAAATTCAGGCCTTACGTGCAACAGAACATGGACTTTAGTGCCATTTCATCCGTCCATGAATGTTGTTGGTAGCCGTTGGGTCTACAAATTAAACGGCAAATCTGATGGTAGCATTGAGAGGTATATAGGCGCGCTTGGTTGCTAGGGGCTTCACTCAGCAAGAAGGTATTGATTACTCAGAAACTTTTAGTCCTGTTATCAAACAGGCAACAGTCCGCTTAGTGTTCTCCATTGCAGTTTTCGAGTGGTTTGCGAAAATTTCATCAGCTTGACATTCATAATGCATTTCTAAATGGAGTCCTTGATGAAGAGGTTTACATGAAACAACCTCCAGGTTTTGTTGATTTCTGCACTCCCAGGTCATGTATGTCGATTGCATAAATCTCCTCTATATGGGTTTAAAACAGGCTCCGCAGGCTTGGTACACTCGTCTGAATGATTATCCATTGGTTTTCGTGCTTCTAAAGTGGATACCTCATTGTTTATCTTCTCTGTTGGTAGTGATATTTGTTATCTTTTGGTTTATGTTGATGATATTCTGCTTACGGGTAATAATGGAACTCTGCTACAACAACTCATTCAACTACTGAGCTCAGAATTTAAACTTCGGGATTTGGGTGATGTTCATTATTTCTTGGGTATTGAAGTGCAGTGTATTGGTCTGGGACTTATGCTTTGTCAACATAAATATACACTTGATATCCTCACACGAGCTGGTATGTTATCCTGTAAACCAGTTGATACTCCTATTTCGGCATCCAAAGCCACCATTATGCCGGATCCATTGTTTTCTGATGCTACTCGTTTTCGGCAACTTGTTGGTGCTCTCCAATATCTCACTTTCACACACCCGGATATTTGCTTTGCTGTTAACCAGGTCTGTCAATTTATGCATGCTCTTACAGAATCCCATTGGGCTGCCGTGAAAACGCATCTTGCGTTATCTCCGTGGTACGGCATCACATGGTTTACATATTACTCGCAGCTCTATCCTTTGCCTTACACGGTTTTACAGATGCAGATTGGGCAGGTAGTATTGAGGATAGAAAGCCTACAGGTATGGTTTATCTTGTGTTCTTTGGTCAGACGCCAATTTCATGAAATCGAGTAAGCAACGCACTGTTGCTCGTTCTTCGACGGAAGCTGAGTACAAAGCCTTTAGCCGATGGCACGACTGAAGTTATCTGGCTTCAGTACTTGTTAAAGATCTTCAAGATTTCCGACTTGGATAGCCTTCTGCCCCTATTATCTGGTGTGACAACCTGTGGTGCCAACGTATTTGTCCGCAAACCTATATTTCAATGCTCGCACAAAACATATTGAGATTGATTATCATGTTTTGTCCGAGATAGAGTTGCGAAGAAGGAGATAGTCAGATTCGTTTTTATTTCCTCTCAGGATCAACTTGCCGATGTCTTCACTAAGCCACTTCCTGCTGCTTCATTTACTGGCTTTTTAGATTCAAGCTTCGAGTTGATCCTCCACCCTCAGCTTGAGGGGGCGTATTATAGAAATGTAATTATATAGGAAATATTGTAGTCATATTCTTATGTGGTAACCTCCACCTTTACTATTGTATATTGCCCTACTCATATATATAGAAAGGGTTGGCTAACCTATTAGGTTAAGCCTCCTAATTATTCTCAACTGAGAACACTTCAATATAAAAAGTACAAGTATGAGCTAGTTATTTTTCTTATTTTTAACCCCTATAGAATTTCAATTGATGAGAAGCTTCCTTATTAAAAAAAAAAAAACTAATTTCCTCTAGCATAATTTAGATGTCATACATATAAAAAAATAACATGTTTGAAAATCTTTTTAACATAATAATAAACGTGAAAGGGAAGATAAAGGACAACAAAAAGATAGAATTGATATAACTTGTTTTGTTACCGTAAGATTAGAGTTGGTGCATGATGGGCTACGAGTACACAAAGCCCAAAACCAATTTTGTTTTAAACAAGAATACAATTATTTTTCTAGCAATAACTAAAAGCATGTGTTTTTTCTAATGGATATGCTTCGAACATATCTAGATTAGTGAATTTGAAAGATTAATAAAAAGTCATGACTGCCATGTGTTTATGCAAAAAAAATCATTTCACTTGCGTACAAGGATTTATTGCAAAAAAAAATATGAAATGCACTCGTGGAAATCAATCATTTTCTTAGAGATATATGCTTTAGTGAGTATGCATACCCAATACATAGAAAAACTTGAAAAAATAATATCGTCCAGAAAATCTATAAATTATAGAGATGATTCTCTCCATTCTTTTGTGATTCAATGAAAATATCTACCCCATACATTTTTGTTTGAGGCAAATGTTTAGAGGACATGTTATACATGGATATATCCATTAGAGAGGTTAGGAATCACATATGCATCCTATATAAATTTCTATTGTCTTTTTATTTTTTAAAAAATTTAAAATATTCATTTATTTAATTTCTATTTAATTCAATGCAAAATACTTGTTCAACCTTTTAAAAAATATATAAAACAAGAATACATGTTGAAGCTTCAATATACGAAACTTATTTTGTTGAAAAAAATCTTAAACATTTGCCTAAAAATCCCTCAACACGGACTAAAAAAAGTGAAGGTTTTGAGCAATCAAATAAAGATCTGCCATAATTATATGGGGATCTACCATTAAAATATTATATAGATAGCATAACAAGACATATTTATAGACCAACATAAATAACTAGTTTCAAGAGAAGTTTGGTTGCACACTAAACAAAAAAAATAGCATTAAAAGATTATAAATTTTTATCCGATTGTTTATTGGATTGCGTTTAAATATTTTTTGGGAGATTTATGAGGCTCAGTTCTAGTATAGCAGGCCTAAACTTGCTTTAACTAGTTGAACTTAAAAACTCTAAATTGGGCCTCGAAGATGTTTATTGAGCCTATTTTGTTATTTTTCCTTGATTTTTCTAGATTTTATGTTTTATAAAAGATTTTGATAGGTTTTTCTTTTTATTTAGGGATGATGATTTTCTTTTCTTACTAAGGTCGGTCTCATGTTATTTAAAAAGACTTGTAAGGCATTACTCATTAGCCTTATTTTCAATGAATAAAACTATGACTTAGAGTTCTAGTGGGATAACTCCTATTTTGACAATCTCTTTCCTTTCTTGTCCTTTTATTTTCTTATATTTGAGTTTCTGTCTACATCAGTAGCATTTTTGAGCAACAATACTCCTTTATCCCAATTGGCATCCTAATTTGCACTCTCTTATTTCATTTCTTTATTCATCACTGACAGAAAAATGTACAAGTGCTTGCTCGGAATATTCCTCTCGCTAAACTCTATATTCCTGAAACTCTTCTGATTAAGTTTGGCTGCTTTATAATGCATCATTATCTTGTTATTCAAGCTGTGTCATCCATCACACAGCATAAAGTTGCATGCTGTGTGAATTTGTTTAAAAGGACAAAGAATCCATCAAATGTGGAATGAAGTTCAAACCGTACACGTATTATCAAGTCAATAATCTTTTTACTTCTGCTAAACAGTTAGTACTAATGGTGTTGAATTTTTCTGCGTTTGAGCATGCATATATCTCCGTGATACCACAGCTCTGTGCTATAAAGCCTGATACGTGCTGGCCCTATTCTGAAGAACAAAAGGGTTGCATATAGTATAGAATTTAGTTAAATCAAGATGTAAAGGTAAGCGTGGAACGCGCCATTGCAGTAATGAAATTAAAGAAGAAATTTGTGAAGCAAAGATTATTCTTAATTAGCTGTAAGGCATGACGTGCAAAACGTGCTGCTTTTGGATGAAATTGCACTAATGAAAAAAAGGATGGACAAAGATAGTGCTAAAATTCCATCAACGACTTCCATATAAAAGAAAAGAAAAGTATTCGATTAAGGAATCAAACCAGATTTTATCATTAAAGTGATGCTTCTGAAAGACAAATCAGTATAGATGGTCTTGTAAATCATTCGAGTTCAGGAATCAAACTAAATTAATTTAAAAAATGGCGGGATCCATTCGATTCTAAGCCTTTCTCGTGACAAGAAAATATACAAAAAACTGACAGTTGTTTGGGGGAATATGATTCATACTCAAATGAGGAATATCATCAAAAAGCTTGTTTTTGCTATGTCATTTTCTTTCAGTCATCTGCCACTGTCAACAGGATGAAGAATTCTTTCAACATTACTTAATTATATTCGAAAGATCCTCCACAGGATGAAGATATGAGTGGCATCTCATTCAGAAATGGTGACCAATCAAATCGCCAAATTCAACGGTTTGGTTGAAGTCATTAAATTAATTATATTAACAATAGACTCCGTATCATAGAGTAGATATTTTTGGTGGGAGAGATCACTGGTGATTGGCTTTGAAACACTTAAAGAGAATAAAACCACACTGTTTTATTTCAACAACAAAAAGCTTAACAATAAACTAAAAGCTCTTAAACACACCCTCTCTTTTCTCTTTTAGTGTTTCTCTCTTTTATATCTTTCCACACATAATAACATAAACTTGGCTGCCTATTTATACACGAAATTAAAAGTAAAAAAAAAAAAAAATTCAAAAGTTTAAGTGTGAACATATATAGTTGTTAGGTGGTGTGAAAAAGCATACTAGACTAGCATTAAGACCTAGTCTGACAAGCGTTGGTGGCTTGTCGTCTGCCCTTGATCTCTTGTTTTACTGGATTGAGTTTAATGCAACAAATTCCCCCTTTAAACTCAGTCGAGGGACTGTGATTGCTAAGCATGAACTTCAATCTGCATTATCTATAAATAGAGTTTCTCTCTAATCCTTCAATGGCTTTTGTGAAGATTTAATCTGCAACTTGATCATATTTGTCTTGAGGCAGTATATCGGAAGTTCAAGTTCTTTTCTTGTTCATCTTCACATTGCTCTCGGATAAATTACGTGAAGTGATCCATATATCATAATGTGTTTACTTCTTTCATGATACACTGTGTTCAGTTGACTAATGCAATGCAATCGATTATCAATATAAAATCTCTGTAGGATATTTTCTTTGAGGAAATCTCAAATGCTTCAGCGTATTTCTTAACTATATTAAATGGCATACAGTTTGAGTTTGGCAGCAACATACTTCAGCTTCAGAGCTTGATAAACGTTACTATCGATTGCTTCTTGGCTGTTGACCATGTGAAAGATGTATGTCACACGTCGGAAAATCCTGGCGCGGATTTTGGGTCATTGGCTGCGATTTCTTTCGGTTTCTCGTTTGCTTGATATACATCGTCGGAGTCGCCCACCGAGTAATTTATTGAAGGCTACTAGTGAGAACCAGATTTACTGGTCCTTGTTAGAGATTCACCGTGTAAGGCGACTACAGTTGTGTTAGGAAGGTATTAGCACCCCTAACGCCACCCTACCTGAGGTAAGCTGCTTCGTGGACTTGATGTTGTGTAAACCGAAAGTTTAATAAATTCGATTCAATTCATCAATTTTAGAAATACTAACACTTACATGTAAGTTCCATGATTCTTTATCCGTGAGCAAATCAGGGAATATTAAATTTTCTTTCTTATTCTTGCAATTTTATCATAAAAAAAACATTCATTAAACAAAATACACACCAATACATTTCACTTTCAAGCTTCATGACTTGATGTGATTTTTTAAAAATAAAATCGTTTACCTCAATCTTTAAGGCTTTGACTAAATCAGTCCTAATTAGTTCCTACAATATATGTAGATACATTTTGTCTACATTTTTCATGAAAATACCAACATTGATTTTTATTTATCTGTCTCCTTTAGATATTTGTGCATATAAATTCAAATATTAAATTCATTTTTTTTTTCAATAACCTTACATAAAAAAAATACACCAACACACACACACATTTTCTTTTTCTATTATTTATTTCCTCTTTCTTTTCTTTTTCTTTTCTTTTCTTTTTTTCCTTACATCCACGATACAAAATACAATTTCAAAACAAATAAACAAAAAAATTACATTAAAATTACAATAACAGCCCCAAAACAATATGGAATTTACAGGGAACCCCTTCTGCAAGCCCGGAACAGTGATTTTCAGCAAGATTTCTGGGGAGGGACCAGTGGTGGGCATCCCTCCACGCCACCATCGTCACTTCGGCGCGTGGTTCACACGCCGCCGTGAAATCCAAACAGAGTGGAGTTGCGTGTAATGCCCTTCCTCCCATCTTCACTTTCACTGTCCCCCGTCACCTCTTGCAAATCTAAGAAAAACACAACAAATGGCAGTTGATTTTAGCTTTTTCTTCCCGTTTTCTAATTACGCCCTCTCTCTCTCTCTCTCTTCTCCTTTAGATTTGCTTCACTGTAGATTTGTTCGTTCTTCCAATGGGTTTTCTCGCCCTCCCCTCTGCTACTGGTAGCTGGTAGGAGGAAGGATGGCTGCTGATCTGCAGGCGCCGCTGTGTTCGGGCCGCCGCTGGAGTCTGTTGGGTCTGCGAGCTCTGTCGAGGAAGGAGGCGTTGCTGCATGATGAGACTGAGGGAAGACTAGAAGAAGACAACGGGGCTGCCGCTCGTGTTTCGGCTTGAGGAAGAGAGGAGGAGCCGCGGGGCTGGGTTTGTCGGTTCGTTGAAGAAGAAAAACCCAAATCCAAGGGGGGTCAGGGCGCTGCTTCTCTTTTTGTTTGGCTTGGGGGGTGGAGAAGATGAGAGGAGAAAGGGGTGGGGGCGGCTTGGTTGGGGTTCTGTTGCGTTGAGAGAGGAAGACGAAAGCTTCAAGGATTCGGGTTTTGGGAGATGGAGCTAGTGGCGATGGGGGCTGCGGTGAGAGAGGGTGGATGTGATGAGGAAAAAAGGGGAGGAGAGTATGGCTGGGGCTGTATTGTTGGACAACTATTGTTGGTTTGGTGAGGGGAGGAAGGTCGACTATGGCTGGTTCGAGGGGGAAAAAAAGTCAGAAGGAGGGGCGATGGCTGCTGGCGGCCGGTTTTTATTGGTGCGGGGGGGAGAAGAAGAAGTTTATTAGTTTTTTTAGGGTTTTCCCTTTTTTGTGTTGCCTTCCCTAAATTGCAAAATGCCTCCCCAATTACAAAATGCACCCCCCTCTATTTTGCAGTTTTGGGACCTATATTTATAGGCTAAAAATTTGATTTAGGGGCTCAATAATTGGTTCCTCAACTTTTTGTTTTTGTAAAATTTTGATTTTTCTTAATTTTCTTTTTTTGTATTTTTTGAAACAATGCGCATAGATTCACAACGTCGACTCAATAGAGAAAAATCAATGTATTTTAAATTGGACGCGCAGTGAAATAGTCGACACGCGTTCAAAACTCTTATGAAAATTTAAATTCTTTTTTAGACAACGTTGGAAAATGCTAAAACGACGCAAAATATATTTAAAAATATATTTTTTTGGATTTTCATTGTTTTTTTCGTTGTTTTTGAATCCATTGTTGTTTTTCTATAATTATTATAAAAAAGGTGGGTTCAAAAAATTGTGCCTGGATAACAACAATGCATATTCCCATGAAAAAGATAAATTTTTCTCGTTGGCTTATTCCTTTCATCCAAATCTTTACCTAATCACTAGCTCTCCGAGTAGCCAACAAGATTGAAGTTTTTATTTGAAGTAATAGAACATACCTTCATTTATCGTTCCTTTGATGCAGCGAAGAATTCTCTTCGCTGCGTTCAAGTGAGACTATATCTCCATATATCTGTTGATAAGTCCTACTCCATAGAATAATTATCCAGTCATAGTACATGTCAAGTACTCTCAAGCTGATTCCTACTAAGGTTTTTAAAGATAGGTTGGAGGTCAAAATTACCTACTTTACTCTTCCTCAATTCCACTCGCAGTTCTCAGTTTGGAGTTCGATTAGATCTCGAATTACACTTTCCATCTCGAACCTTTCAAGAATATCTTTGGCGTAATCGCTTTTTGAGATATAAAATCCCTTTTTCGGTTTCTACATCACTTCTAAAACCTAAGAAAATATACCATTTAGACTAATGTCTGTCTTCTCAAACTCCCTGTACCATGCTTTTTTCACCTTAAAAATCTTCAAAACATGGTAGGATTGTTGTTACTGTATATCAAGTCACAATATATAGGCACGCAAATTGTGTGCTTCCATCATCTTCTTTCTTCACATATATTGTGTGTTCATATGGATATTTCTCAAATCCATTTTCTTGAAAATACCTATCAATTCTGGTATTACAAGCACGTAGAGCTTGCTTCAAACTGTAGAGGGCTTTCTTCAACTTGTATACTTTGCCTTCATTTTTTATTTCACTACGTATCCAAGTGTTGTTTCAACATAAAATCTCTTCTTCTAGGAAGCCATTTAGAAATGCAGACTTCACATCAAGTTGATAGATCTTCCATCTATGTTGTGCAGCTAGTGAGATCATTAGTCTGATTATCTCTAGCCGGGCTACGAGAGCAAATACTTCTCCATAGTCAATGCCTTCTCTCTGTTTGTAGCCTTTTACCACATTGCTTTGTATCTTTGTACTTTCACCTTTTGCATTCTTCTTCGTCTTTATATATCCATTTGACACCTATTGCTTTCTCTTGTTGTCTGGTGGATTTAGTCAGCTTCCAGGTATCATTCTTTTCAATGGCATGTATTTCTTCATCCATATTGTTTCAATCCATTTCTCTTTTGTGACAAACTCCATTGAAAACTAAATGGGGTCACTATCTGTAAAGAAAACAAAATAGAGTTGTATCTTCAATGACTTAAGTGGCATCGTACAACTCGTCTAGATTTCTCATCCTTCTTGATACTTCTGATGAGGATGTTGATGATGATCCTGGTGTGTTTCTCCTGTTAAATACAGGGATTTGTGCAGTAGCAAGCACACTATCCCGAGAATCTCCTTCATCTCTGTGCAGCTTCATAATCAATGTTCTGCAATAGCAATATCATAGGAGTAACAGTAACATCACAGGTATGCCGCAACAAAATAACAGGAGCAGCAGCATCACAACATCCCCTGACCAAATCTTGATTAACTCCTGTCACATTAACATAAAAAATTGTAGGGATAATACTCCAACAGCTACTACACTCCAAAATGGCAATCCATCATACATGAAAACTATAGCTGGATGCAAATCAAAGACAAATCAACCTCCATAATCAAGAAATCCTATAACTATAGAAACAAATACAGCTATGGAAAGACAATAGTTGCTCCTTTTTTATATATAGTTACTTCTGGTGATAAACCAGTGGTAGAAGAAGAAGGATTGGTTACGTGAAGAACTAGTTACAGAGTTGAAGAAGAAGTTGTTATGTCAGGATTGCTGTTAATTATTCTCTTCTTCTTACAACTACCTGTAACAGAATTGTAACCAATTCTAACTACTTCATAACGCTCTTAGTAGCAGTTATAATAACTGTCATGACAGTTACAATCTGTAACTATATATATAGTGCATGTGTATATACAATGAATATAGAGAAATATATAATCTTCAGAAAAGAAGAAATTCTCTATTTCTATCTTGGTATCAGAGCAATTGAAAGAGAAACTTCTTTCCCTCTTTAATTCAGCCATGACTTCTGCTTCAAGTCACTCCTCCTCTACCTCATGTCCTTTTGGATCTGGGCAAACCACAATAATGGCACTCACTTCATCCTATCAGCAACTCAACCATGCATTACTAGTTAAACTTGATCGAACCAACTATGTTTTGTGTAAATCTTCAAAATTAAGAATATTGTTTTTTGCTAATGGCTTTGAGGATTTCATAGATGGCACCTCTGTCTGTCCAGAAAAAGAATTAAGTGCAGGTGTACTCAATCCAGCTTTCATTACTTGGAGAAGACAAGATCGCACAATCCTCAGCTGGATTTACTCATCTCTCACACCAGCTATCATGGCACAAATAATTGGACACACTACTTCACAGTCTGCTTGGAATGCATTGGAGAAGACCTTCTCTTCTTCTTTAAGAGCCAGAATAATGCAACTGAGGCTTGAACTGCAATCCACAAAGAAAGGATCTTCGTTTATGATAGACTATATCATGAAGGTGAAAGGAGCTACAGACAATCTAGCAACCATTGGAGAACTTGTATCCGAACAGGATCATGTCATGAATCTACTTGGAGGACTCGGTTTTGACTACAATGCAGTAGTTACAACTATCAACATTAGAGGTGATAAAATCTCAGTTGAAGCAATTCACAATATACTCCTAGCATTTGAAAATCGACTTGAGCAATAAAGCTCAGTAGATCAAATTTCTGCAATGGCAGCCAATTATACCTCTTCCTCTAATAACAGAGGTGGTGGAAGGAGATACAATGGTAGTAGAGGACACAACTACACAAGCTTCACTCCAAATGCTAGCAATTACAACTACAGAGGCCATTGGTCACGGGGCAGATACAACACAGAGTGGAAGACATAATTCAATCAGTTCAGAAAAAGCCACAATGTTAGTTATGTGGCAAATTTGGGCATATAGTACATGTCTGCTATCACAGATTTTACATTTCCTATCAAAACTCTTCCAATAGTGGTACTAACTCTATGACTATGAATATCACCTGCTATGGTTGCCTCCTCTAATAATCTTGCAAATGACAATTGGTACCTTGACTCTGGAGCAAGCCATCACCTGACTCAGATGTTGGGAATCTAATCAACTGTACTCCATATACAGGGACATATAAATGTGGGTCACAGTTGGTAATGTAAGCACTTATCCATTTCTAACATTGGTTCCCATCGTCTAGTCTCTAACTCTTGATCATTTCAACACAGAAAGGTGTTTCATGTCCCATTCATCTCAGCAAACTTGATAAGTGTTGCTAAGTTCTGCTCAGAGAATAATGCCTTGATTGAATTTTGATCTAATAGTTTCCTTGTGAAGGATATGTATACGAAGAAGATACTGGCACAAGGCAGACTTGAGAATGGACTTTACAAGTTCCCAACACTGAGCAATAAGAAGATGACATACATTGGCATTAAAGACTTTTCTATTTTTCATTCTCCAATCTCCAGAACCACTCATAATAAAATGGACATATGGCATCACAGACTAGGTCATGCTGCCACTAATGTTGTAGTCCAAATATTACAAAGCTGTAATGTTTCCTATGAAAAGAATAAAGCTACTGATTGTTCCACTATGTTCTTCCTGTCAGCTTGCAAAAAGTCACAAACTGCCAACTCATCTCTCCTCCTCTCATGCTTCCAAACCATTGGAATTGATTCAGATGGATATCTGGGGGCCTGCCTCAGAAAAATCCATATTTGGTGCTAAGTACTTTATTGTATTCTTAGATGATTTCTCACGATACACATGTTTCTATCCATTACATATAAAGGATCAAGCTCTCCCAATGTTCCAACAATTCAAACTCCAAGTAGAGAATCAATTTGATGATAATATAAAATATGTGCAGTTTGACAATGGAGGTGAGTTCAAATCCTTCATCACCTTTCTTTAATAGGCTGGTATTGTGCATCTTTTTTCCTACCCTTATAACTCAGCTCAGAATGGGAGAGTTGAAAGGAAGCATAGACATGTTGTAGAGACTGGATTGACCTTGCTAGCTCATGCTTTGTTACCTATGAAGTTCTGGCAGTATGCCTTCCAATCAGCCATATTCCTCATCAATAGAATGCCTAGCAAGGTACTCAACAATGCTTCACCTTACCTAACCCTTTTTCAGAAACTGCTTGACTACAAGTCTCTAAGAGTTTTTGGCTGCCTATGCTATCCTTTTATTCGCCCTTATAACAACCATAAACTGTAATATAGATTAGTTTAGTGCATCTTTCTTGGTTATACCCTCAGCAACAAGGGATATTTGTGCCTTGATTATCTCACTGGACGAGTTTATATCACCCCTCATGTGGTGTTTGATGAAACACAATTCCCTTTCACCACCAAATCTCCTCCATCTCAACCTGATGACACTTCCTCTGCCAATTTACCTCCTGCAATACCACTCACATCTAGTGATTTGTCTCACTGTCCAGTAGATACACCTACCTCAATACATACTAATTCCATTCCCACAACTGTTGATTCTATTTCCTTGAGTGACACTGCAACCTTACCAATCTCTCCTCCTCCTGAATCTATTTCTACTGATCTGATCCCTGATTCTAGTATAGCTCCACGTATGATAACAAGGTTGATGCGTGGCATCACTAAAAAGAAAATTATTCTAGATCTAACTGCTATCATATAACCAGATACACTCAATCAAGCTCTAAAGGATCCACACTGGACTAGAGCAATGGATCAAGAGATTGCAGCCCTTCATCACAATCACACATAGGATCTTGTTGATAAGCCTTCTGATGTTAACATCATAGGATGCAAGTGGGTATACAAATTGAAGCACAAGCCAGACGAGAGTATTGACAGGTATAAAGCTAGACTTGTTGCAAAAGGGTATCATCAAACACTTGGCCTTGATTACTTTGAGACATTCAGCCTCATAGTCAAAGCTGCCACTATACGCATTATCCTCACCATTGCTCTTAGTTCTAAATGGGAAGTCCAATAGCTTGATGTCCACAATGCATTTCTGAATGGTGAACTTGAGGAACAAGTCTACATGTCTCAACCTCCTGGCTACGTGGACACCAAGTTTCTTACCAAAGTTTGTCAATTGAGGAAAGCTTTATATGGCATGAAACAAGCTCCACGAGCTTGGTTTCAAAGACTCAGCTCTGCCTTTTGCAGTGGGGGTTCAACACCCCCAGGACCGATAACTCTATGTTCATCTCCTTTGGTCAATCTATAACTTTGATCGTTCTCATCTATGTAAATGATATCCTCATCACAGGCAACTCACATATGCAGGTAGCTTCACTTATTGCTAAACTGAATTCTGAATTTGCATTGCGAGAAAATTCAATACATCTCAGCCAAACAAAATATGTTTCTTATTTATTGCACCTAATAGAAATGTTTGGCACCAAGCCTGTCAAAACTCCTAGGGCTGTTGGACATAATTTATCTAAATTTGATGGTGAGTCTATGGAAGATGCTTTTGGTTATCGCAGTGTAGTGGGAGCTCTACAATATCTCACAATTACACAGCTTGACATTGCCTTCGCTGTTAATAAAGCATGTCAATTTATGCAATAACCTACTTCAGCACATTGGCTCTCTGTCAAATGTATTCTTCGATACTTGTGTGGAACTGTT
This sequence comes from Populus alba, assembly GCF_005239225.2. NCBI lineage: Eukaryota > Viridiplantae > Streptophyta > Magnoliopsida > Malpighiales > Salicaceae > Populus > Populus alba. Next base: position 658,451 of record NC_133294.1, on the reverse strand, counting down.
GCTACCCAATTTTTGACCCATGTTTTTGATATATTTTCAAAAAATCCAAAAATAGAGAAAAACAATGAAGATCCAAAAATATGTTTTTTAATATAGTCTCTTCATTTTAGCATTTTCAGCGTCGTCTAAAAAAGAATTTAAATTTTCAAAAGATTTTCAAACGCGTTCGACTTTTCATGCGTCATTTTTAAAATAATTGATTTTCCTCATTGAGTCGACGTTGATATTGCTCGTTTTCAAAAAATACAAAAAAATTAAGAAAGAATCAAATTTACAAAAAGAAAGAAGTTAAGGGACCAAGTTGAAAAACCTAGCAACATTTTACCTATAAATACTGGTCTTCAACTCACACAAAAGAGGGGGGGCAATTTTGAAACTTCAAAAAAAAAAGAAAGAAAACCCTAAACCTATCTAACCAAAAAGCCGCCTCCCTCCCCCCGGTTTGGATTTTTTTCTCCAACCGCCGGCCAAAACTTCTTCTCCCTCAGCTAACCAGCCAGTCATCTCCCTCTGCCAAAAACAAGGCACGGTCAGCCGCTGACCTAAACCAATTAGCAGCCTCCCCCCACTGGTTTTAATTATTTCTTCCTTGGCCGCTACCCCACGTTCATCTTCATCAACCCATCCCCTCAGCCACGGCTCTCCCCTTCTCCAACACAGCAGGCTTCCACAAACCAGCAAACTTAACAGCCACTTTCCTCCCCCTAGCTGCTAGCCAAGACAGAACCATTTTTTGCGTCATCTCCTCCGGTTGGCAACAGACCTAGCTCACTGCCTCCAGCAGCGTCGTTCCTCACCGGAGATCCACGGGCTTCACAGACGATAGCAGTGAGCCCAATAGCCGCTACCACCAACAGGGGGAAGACCAGCCAGCGGCACATCCACAGACCCCGATCTGTCCATTCCCCTGCCCAGACCGAATTGCAGTAGCTCCTCCCCAACGCACAGCTGCACTCGCAGCTCCGGCCGCCAGACTCCAGCCCCTAGCACTCCTTTGCTGCCACCTAAAATAGAGAAGGATGAGAAAGCAAAGGAAAAGAACCGATATGTAGAGAGAAGCAGATCGGAAACGGAGAAGAAGACCCGAAAACAGATCTGGACCCGAAGAAAAACTTAAAATCAACTGTTGTTTGTGTGTGGTTTCCCTTGTTGTAGGTGACGGTGACCTTCAAAGATGGTGTAGGAAGATAGAGAAGCGGAAGACGGCCCCTCTCTACCAGTTCTGCAACCTCCATTGGCGGCGGCGCGTGAATCCACGCGCCGCCATTGTTGCTGCAGTGCGGAAGTCCTTCCCTGCAATTTCAGGAGTATTTTTTTTTTGGGTTGTTTTGTAATATTTAAATTGTTTAATGTAACATTTGTTTAGTTTGAATTTTTATTTGTATTTTGTAAATATGGAAAAGAAAAAGAAAAAGAAAAGAAAAGAAACAAAAATATAGTAAAAAGTGAGTGTGTGTTTGTATTTGTTTTATTTATATATATATATATATATATATATATATATATATATATATATATATATTTTAATGATAAAATTGCAAGGATTAAAGAAGAATTTAATATTTTGATTGGATCACGGTCAAGAATTATTAACTTATACGTAAGTTGTATTTCTAATATCTGATGAAAAGACAATTATTAAAACTTCTTTAACACATCAAATTCGCGAAGCAGCTTACCTCAGGTAGGGTGCGTTAGGGGTGCTAATACCTTCCCTAACCACAACCAGTCCCTTACCCATGAATCTCTGACAAGACTAGTACATCGGGTTTCCTAGTAGCCTACAATAAATTACTAGGTGACGACTCCAACGAACCGATCAAGCAACCACACAACAAGAAAAAAATCGCCAGCCGATGCCGCGCGGATTTTCAAACGTGCGACAGGAACTATGCATGATGGTTTACTCATAAGTTCCTCAAATCAGTTGACAATTGAAGGATTCACTGATGCTGATTGGGGAGCTCAGCCTGACAATCGAAGAAGTGCTAGTGGCTACCTCATTTATATAGGGGTAATCTAATTTCTTGGTCCTCTACAAAGCAAAAAATAGTCTCTCACAGCAGTGCAGAATCGGAGCATAAGGGACTTGTTCTGGCTACCGCAGAAATTATTTGGATTCAAGCCTTGATGCAGGAACTATATGTTCCTACCCTTGCTGTCTCAATACTCTAGTATGACAACATCAATGCCTATCACATGGCCAAACATTCTGTGTTTCATGCCCGAACAAAACATATAGAAATTGATCTACACTTCATTCGTGATCAAGTTCTACAAGGAAAAATAGAAATACAATTCATTCCAACTGAAGACCAGCCTGCAAATCTCTTAACTAAACATCTTACAAGCTCAAGGTTCTTGTTTCTCAAAACACAGTTGTGCCTTGTTCCAAGACCCTTTCACTTGCGGGGGGATGATAAACCAGTGGTAGAAGAAGAAGGATTGGTTACGTGAAGAACTAGTTACGAGTTGAAGAAGAAGAAGCTGTTACATCAGGATTGCTGTTAATTATTCTCTTCTTCTTATAACTATCTGTAACAAAATTGTAACCAATTCTAACTACTTCATAACTGCCTTAGCAGCAGTTATAATAACTGTCATGACAACTGTCATGACAGTTATAATATATATATATATATATATATATATATATATGCATGTGTATATATATATATATATATGCATGTGTATATACAATGAATATAGAGAAATATATAATCTTCAGAAGAAGAATTCTCTATTTCTATCTTCCTGCACAAGTTAATTGTATTGTGCTCACGTTTTATTCCTTTATACCAATAAGAAGAGAATTAATTCAGCACCATCCTCTGCTGCATTGTTCTCTTCCTCTGTCATCTTTTTTTCTCTGATGCTAATATATAGACAGATCGTGGGTTCCCTCATCAATGTTTAATTCCATTCCCTTTCTCTGATGCTCTTTAAGACTCGCACTATGCTCTTACTATTCAAGGGTTCTCGGAGGCGAATTGAGCAGAAGCTTGGATAACAGGAAATCTACTAAGGGTTTTGTTATATTCTTGGGACGAAAGTTAATCAGTTGGAAGTCAGCAAAGCAGCGAATTGTTGCTCTGCCCTCTACGAGTCCGAGTACAAAGCAATAGCAGACACTGGTACTGAAATTACCTGGCTGTAATCCTTACTACTCATTACTGATATATGGATAAGTTAAAACTTGAATAAAGCAAATCTGTAGGTGAAAATGGGTCTGCACGAGTGTGAATTTAGATACGTGGATGAACACCATTTCTAATTTAAAAATCTAAGTGATAGATTATGGTTCATTCATGTGTAAGCCACTCATTTTTGCATATGTTTGCACAACTCGTATGTGCATATTCCTTAATAAAATCAGAATTTTGACTGATACCTCAATACAGTATATCTTTACTTGTTTTGTCTGCCAAGTTGTAAATACGCACAGTACTATTCCCGCCACTGCTAGGTATTGCCAGGATCATGCACAAGGCATCGGCAGAGCTGGGCTAGCTAAATTAATGAGTACGAAGCACATATCTTTATCACCTAATGGAGCTAGCTTTATTGCTCTTTGTTTATAACATCGACACTTGTTCTATCAAAATGGAGACCAAAATACTTTACCAATTTCCTTACAAACCGATGGAAAAATTATACTTTCATTTTAACAAATCATTTATTTATTACACTTATAATTTTAACCCTTATCGTGATCTCTCTCATTAAATTTCTGATATAATGTTAAAAAAATTATTTTCACCCCTAAAATTTAAACCCTCAAAATTTAAACTCTTAAAGAGATCCAAGAAATAGTTTTATATTAGCTCTCTTTCAACATAAAATAACAAAGACTATATATATATATATTATTATAAATAGAATTAAAGGGACAAATATTTGTCATGAACGTGAAACACAATTTTATATTCTATGCATCTTTAAAGTTGTAGTGATAATTGTTCTTATGTATGAGAACAATTAAAGTAGGATTATTGCAAAAGGAAAAGGGAAAACAAAGAATAATTTATTTTCTTCTTTTTTGCTTTGTTTATTTTAGAAGCACGAAGGTAAATCTCGATTTCAAGCTGCAATATTATGGTTTAACAAGTGGAATACATTTTTTTTTACTGAACTGAGAAAACAAATTGACATAAATCTTGTTAAACTAATTGAGATAAAACACAAAAAGGAGGCTAGAATTCTGAATAAACTGTATATTACGAATGCATAGTCTTAACCTAATTACAAATAAAGTATATATAGGTTAAACTGAAAGTACTATTCTACCTTAATAAATAAGACAACATAAATATTATTTAACATCTCCCCTCAAACTCACGATGCGGCAGCTACAAGCATCGAGAGTTTGCCAACTAGAAAACGAAAACGAGATATGGAATGCGCCTTGGTAAAGAAATCTGCAATCTGCAATGAAGAAGGAACAAAAGGCAAAGTAATGGTTCCATGCTTGAGATGATGACGAGTAAGATGACAATCGATTTCAATGTGCTTAGTCCGCTCATGAAAAATCAAGTTGTGAGCAATCTGAATAGAACTCTGGTTGTCACAATACATAGGAGTAGGATGGGAAAAGGAAACTCCCATATCAGCAAGTAACCAACGTAACCAAATAATCTCTTTGGTAGTAGATGCCATGACACGATATTCTGCTTCGGTGGATGATTGAGAAACAATAGATTGTTTCTTGCTCTTCCAAGAAATAAGAGAATCACCTAAAAAGATACAAAACCCCAGGTAAACAGACTTACGATCTGTGGATCACTACCATGATCAGCATCAGAGTATGCACGCAACTCCAAGGAAGAGGTGGATGAAAGTAAAAAGACTTTGAAAAACTGTACCCCGAAGATATCGCAAAATACGAAAGAACAGCTGCCCAATGAACAGTAGTAGGAGAAGCAACAAACTGACTAACAACATGAACAACATATGCAATATCTGGACGAGTAATGGTGAGATATACCAAACTCCCAACAATAGTGCGGTATAAAGTAGGATCTATCAAAGGTAAACCATCAGAAGAAGAGTACCTTACGTTAACCTCAATAGGAGTATCCACAGTCTTGTTATCAGTAAGTCTAGCCCGCTCAAGAATATCTGCAACATATTTCGACTGAGAAAGAAGGTAACCTCTAGGTGAGTATGCTACCTCAATACCCAGGAAATATCGAAGATAACCCAAATCCTTCATCTCAAATCGTCTAGTCAACTCTGTCTTCAAAACTGAAATACCATCAATGTCATCACCAGTAATAATCATGTCATCAACATATAAAGACAGAATGATACGACCTGTATCAGTGCACTTAATAAAAAGAGCAGAATCATGACTGCTAGAAACAAAGCCAAGTGACGAGATCACAATAGAGAATTTCTCAAACCAAGCACGGGGTGCTTGTTTGAGACCATATAATGCTTTCTTAAGCTTACAAACATATCCAGAGTCATGTGAAATACCAGGAGGGGGTGCCATATAAACTTCTTCTTGAAGATCTCCATTTAAGAAGGCATTTTGAACATCAAGTTGAGAAATATGCCATTGACGAATCGAAGCTACGACAATAAGAGTATGAATAGTAGTCATTTTTGCAACCGGAACAAATGTCTCCTCATAGTCCATACCATACTGTTGAGAGTATCCTTTGGCAACCAACCTAGCTTTATATCGCTCAATAGACCCATCAGAATTAGTCTTGATCTTATACACCCAACGACAACCAACAACACTCTTACCAGGAGGTAGAGGAACCAGATCCCAAGTATCTGTCTTATGCAATGCAGAAAGTTCCTCATCCATAGCTTGCTGCCAAAGTGGATCAAGAATTGCCTCTTTATAGGAAGAGGGCTCAACAAGACAATGAATAGAGGCTTAAAAGGAAGTAAATGATGAAGAATAACAAGAATAAGCAAAATCTGGTAGTTTTGTGGACTTACGAATACGGATGGACTGACGTGGAGGTGGATCCACAATCTCAGATGAAGCTTGAGGGGCTGTAGATGAGAATGGAGCTTCAGGTGTGCCAGAGAGTAAAGTACCAGTACCTGCAGAGTTATGAGTACAAATTGATCGAACATGGGGAGAGCTATCATTACCAGAATCCTTAGAAAATGGATCTATACTAATAAGATCAGATTTAGTCAGGTTGTGAGTAGTGGATGGAATAGAAAAGAAAGGTATATGCTCAAGGAAGACAACATGACGAGACACATAAAGTTTCTGAGTTATTGGATCAAAACAACGATAACCCTTTTTACCTTCACCATAGCCCAAAAAGACACAAATAGCGGATCGAGAGGATAGCTTACTTCGTTCTACATGAGGACGAAGAACGAAACAAGTACAACCAAATACTCTAAATGAGGAATAATCAGGGACATACCCATATAACTTTTCAAAAGGAGATAGACCCAAACTATGAGAAGATGAAATTGTATTAATCAAGCTTACAGCAGTAAGAACAGCTTCTCCCCAAAACTCACTAGGAACAAAAGCAGACAACAAGAGAGAACGAGCAGTTTTGACAATGTGCCTATGTTTTCTTTCAGCAACACCATTTTGCTCAGGAGTATCTGTACATGAAGTTTGGTGGATGGTTCCATCTAGGGCAAGCAATTTGCAAAATTTATTAGAAGTGTATTCCCCACCTAAATCACACCTAAAGCATTTGATCACAGTAGAATATTGAGTTTTGATAAGAGCTCGAAAAGCTGCATATATCTCAAAGAATTCAGAACGATGTTTCATTAAATAAACCCAACAATAACGAGTATGATCATCAATAAAAGAGACATAATATCGAGACCCTCCTTTTGTGGCAACAGGAGAAGGTCCCCATACATCAGAATGAATCAAATCAAATGGTGAAGAAGAAACATAAATACTTCGATTAAAAGGTAAGGCGGAAAATTTTGCCAATTTACATCCACTACAATCAGAAATGTCACAAGTTTTCAAATTTCCTAAAGCTCCTGTGGATGCCAAAAATCTCAAACGAGAAGACGAAACATGACCTAGACAGGAATGCCATAAATAAAAACTAGAAGATGAAATACTCAAACGAAATGAAGACAAATCAACTGTAGTAGTAGCAGCGGCAGCAGCAGCAACTGGCACTTTTAACTCATCCAAAATATATAGTCCATTCTCCCGACGGCCTGTCCCAATCAGCTTCTGAGACTGCAGATCCTGTATACAACAAAAAGAATTAGAAAACATGACTAAATAATCACCAGAATCACATATTTGACCAACAGACGCAAGATTCAATTTGAGTTGTGGAATAAGATAAACATTAGGGAGAGACATGTGAGGTGTGACAACAAAACCAACACCTGCTAAGGGCATTTGAGTGCCATCAGCAGTCATAACAGGAATGGAGGACAAAGGGGATACAGAGGTAAAAGATGAGGAATCTGGAGACATATGATGAGAAGCACCAAAATCCAAGACCCATTCAGAATGTGACATACCTGAGGAACTATGAGGCAACTAACCTATGGAAGAAGAAGCGGACATTGCTTGTGGCTGCAAGGAGAGAAACTTCTGAAATTGCTCAGCCAAAATATTAGGATCGGTAATAGAACTCGAGGAAGCTACTGCTGTAGTATTGTGGTGTTGTGGTTTATAACCCTGAGGTGGTCTATGAGCATTAGATTGTGACTGATTGCCAGGCTTCCAAGCTTGATTCTGATGTCTCAACTTAGGACACTGAGCCTTCCAATGACCTTTCTGCTTACAGAAACTGCATTCATCGAAGCCAACCCTTGTGTGAGACTTATTATGATGATTAGAGAATGACCTAGAAGGTACTGCTAGTACAGAAGGATTTGAAGCAGAAAGAATTCCTTTTTCAGAATAAGACTGAAAACGTATTTCTTCAGCCAATAACTCACTAACAACAGAGTCAACAGAAGGCAGTGGAGAACGATGCAGAATTGAACCTCTAAGTCCTTTGAAATCACTGCGAAGTGCTGTTAAAAACTGTACCAATCTTTGCTGCTCTCTACGCTCAATATAGGCACCACATGCCTTTAATTCTGTCGATTCTGTAAGAGCCAATTGATCTCAAAGATCTGTCATAGCAGAATAAAAATCTTGAATACTCATATTCTTCTGATGAAGAGCTCGTATGTCATTCTCTAATTGATACTGTTTTGCAAAATTTGATTGTGTGAATAACCTTTGCAGATGATCCCAAACCTCTTTTGCTGTCTCATATTTCGCTAACTGCGTACCTATTGAATGCTCAACAGAATTGTTGATCCAAGTAATGATCTTTGCATTATTTGCTTCCCATGTATCTATCAAACCAGCATCCCCCTCCTCAATATTCTTAGGTATCACATAAGTTCCACTAACATATCCCCACATCTTCTTACCTTTAAGGAAATTTCTCATTACATAACTCCAATATGAATAGTTCTTCCCATCCAACCTCACACTCACAGACTGAAGCGAATCATCTCTTTCAGTAGCCATAATCAACAATCATAGATAACCAGAATGCAAAAGCAGTGGAAGACAAAATACTCAATTGCAGAAACTAAACAAATATCTTCTCGAAATTATACGATTACTCCCAAAACACAAAACAAATTTGCAAAAACTGAACGCAGATACCAAATTGCAGAAGCTGAAGGGAAGACGAAATACCAAAATAATTGCAAAAACTGTCGAAATACCAAAATAATTGCAGAAACTGTTGAAATACCTAATTTTGCAGAAGCGAAAGACAAAATATCACTCCAAAAAAAAATTGGATCCGCGAAGTTGTATTTGGGATTAAGCTTCGTTCCATAAAACCAGCTCTGAGACCATGTTAAACTTATTGAGATCAAACACAAAAAGGAGGCTAGAATTCTGAATAAACTGTATATTATGAATGCATAGTCTTAACCTAATTACAAATAAAGTATATATAGGTTAAACTGAAAGTACTATTCTACCCTTAATAAATAAGACAACATAAATATTATTTAACAAATGTAATCTAATTATATTTATTTCTGTAATGATCAATTAATCAAGTTCTTACTGTATAAAAAAACAAAGTAATAATATATACTTCTGAAATCGGGTTAATTCAACTATTAATGTTGAAGAAAATATCAAAAAGGAGCTCTTCAGCAAGAATTCAATGAAAAGAAAAGGTGTATTTTAAATGATCAATACCTAGTATTATTTAATTATTTAAAAAATAAAACAAAAAGGTAATATGGGTGAAGATAGTATGGAATGTTAGAAAATTAATTTAAATTTATTTTTTAAAAAACATCACCTGACAATTTAAGTTTTCAAATTAAAATAATTATTTGATATAATATATATTCATCAAAATTTGAATCTTATCAAATCATATTATTCTTAGAGCCTCTTGCATGTTAGTGAACATATTCCATATTAAAAAAATACAAAGATATAAACTGGCTGCTTTAGTTAGTTTTCTCATATTATTACGTTATGTCCACATTAATATGAGTCCAAATGTACGGTCACAAAATATATTAAGATAAACTCATTGTAACATTGTTTTTATATGTATATATTAAGGGCAGTTGCCGCCAGTCAGTTAAAAGAGTCTTAAGGTGGTTTGCTCTATGCTTAGGCTTGCACATTAATTTTTTTAAGAGTTCTCTTATAGGAATCAATGTTGATGACTCCTGCTTGGATGAGTTTGCAAAATCAGTTTACTGCAGGCATGATTCTCTTCCATGTAATTACCTGGGAATGCCTTTGGGGTCTAACCCTAGAAGGATTTCAACATGGAAACCCGTCATTGATAAGTTTCGAAAGAAACTCACTTCGTGGAAAGGGAGAATGTTAAGCATGGCCGGTCGCATTTGCCTTATCAAAAGTGTGTTGAACTCCCTTCCTTTGTACTTCATGTCCATCTTCCTTATGCCAAAAGGTGTGTGTCGCTTACTTACTTCCATCCAACGCAAATTCTTATGGTCGGAACTGTCAAAATGAGAAAAATTTGCAAAGTCCAATGGAGCGTGGTTGTTAGAGATAAGGATAGGGGTGGCCTTGGGATTGGGTCATTGATAGCCAAGAATAAAGCAATGCTTTTCAAGTGGATTTGGAGGCTCTCTCTTCCTGGTAATGAGCTGTGGAAGAAGATGATATTCAACAAATTCAAGCCGGTGTTTGAAAATGGTTTCCCTATTTTTAGTAGAAGATTGTCTTGTATCTGGAGGGATATAACATCCCTTATGACCACAACAGACTCTGTCTCTTCAGCTTTAGCCAATAATTGCAGATTTGTAGTGGGAAATGGCTCTCTGACTCGATTCTGGTCTGATGTTTGGTTTGATAGCTCTCCATTGAAAGTCATCTACCCTCGACTCTACATTCTTACCACTAAACCGAATGCCACAATTGCTGACATGGGAATTTGGGAGCAAGGAGAATGGAAGTGGGAGTTAGCTTGGAGGAGACAATTGTTCCTCTTTGAAACTGAGCAGGTCGTCTACCTTCTCTCATCTCTAGAAAGCTTTCGAATAAAGGCAACAACTTTAGATAAAAAAGTCTGGTCCTCTTCAACAGATGGAGGGTATACAGTTAAAACTTGTTCTCTACTTATTGACAGGATTGTGAATCCAGGGCTTAGAACTTTCAAGGCTTCGATATGGCAAAAAAGGGGTCCCTCCTAAGGTTCAATCTTTTCTTTGGCTAGCTGTTCAGAATAGACTGTGCACTAAGGATTTCTTACTTTGCCGTAATATAATCCCAATTGATCAAGCTTTTTGTATCTTTTGTGAAAATGAGATTGAGACTTCAAATCATCTTCTCCTCCATTGTAGACCAGTGTGGAAATTATGGATGAAATTCTTGGATTGGTGGGTATTAGTGGTTGCCTTCCCTGCTGTGTGGATGATCTTTTACATCAATGGCCCAACCTAGTGTTCGGAAAATTCCAGCGTAAGGCTTGGTCTATGCTTTCTTGTTGTGTTAGCTGGAGTATATGGCTTATGAGGAACAAGGTAATCTTCAATGATGGAACTGCGACCTTCGAAGATATTTTCTCCTTAATTCTTTATCGCCTCTCAAATTGGCTCAAGTCTGCAGATAAGTTCTTCATGGCTACTGGCACTACTTTAATTATGGGTCCTGAAGGTATTATAGATTGGTCTAACACCAAATAAAGGCTTTTAGCATGGCGTATCAACTTCTTCATTCCTAATGTCCTTTTTCGGTTATGTATCTGTTGACTTTCTTTTCCTTTCTTTTTGTGTTTGTTTTTTGTTATTGTGATTCTTTTCTTTTCATGTATCTTGTTTTTGGCTACCTTCTGGTTAGCCCTTTTAATATATCGACTTATTCCAAAAAAACTAACTAAAGCAGCCGTCATGTGAGCTTAATGGGCGTTGCTATCCTCTCCAATATGTCTCTTTTACAAAGACGTTTTATTCTATCAACATAACTTTATTTTATTCTTATAAAAGTAATAAATAAGACTTCACCTTTATTATATATTCTTATAATAGTTTCACTCTAAAAACTAAACAAGCAAAAACACAGATGCTAATTTACTTTTATTTTTAACAAGGAATAGTTCTTTATAGGGTTCTCAAATGGCTTAATTAAAAAAAACTGCAAGCTAGTTTGTTTCTTTGTAGTCATCTCTCTGGAAACAAGTTTTCTTGTTGACATTGATTTTACCAAGAGCTCGATATAGCAGCATTCCAATCATTTTGTTAAATTATGAATGCACCTAAAGAAGATTTTAGAGATCAATTCAAGATCACACTACAAACTACAAGTTAGTGCTAAGTTAAGTTAGGAAAGTTTTAGAGAAATCTAACAAACACTAGGAATATTCTAGGAAGAATGCTTGTCCACAATGAAAAGAACTTTAGAATTTTATAAGATTCGAGCAAGTTCTATGCTAGAAATTTAGTTTGTTCTATTTAGATTGGTTAAGAAGGCTATAAATAGCCATGCAATCATCACTTGTAAGGTAAGCCAAAAACCATGTTAAGCTTAGAACCTTTGTCCTAAAACTCTTCTACTTCAACCATTTCCATATCGTTCTTCTTTTACTAAACTAGTACAACTAAAAATCTTAACTATCAGACTACTTTCATTTCAATCCTTAATCACTAAAACCTCTAAACTAACTCTTAAACTATCATCATATTCTAAAACAGGTATAGAGCCCAATTGATCGTAAGGAGGAATTAGAGTCTTTATGGCCACCATAAATTCATCACAATCTATCTTTGTGTCACTTCCTATTTTTGATGGTGGAAACTATGATTTGTGGGAAAAAAAAATGGAAACACTCTTCAGGTCTCAAAATCTTTGGGACATTGTTGAGAAAGGATTTAAGGAGCCAGAAAATATCTCTACTCTAGAAGAAGCACAACGGAAGGAGTTAGAGGTGAAAAAGCAGAAGGATGCTAGTGCCCTTTATTTGATTCAACAATCACTGGATAATAAATTTTTTTCTAGGATTGTTGGAGCTTCAACAGCAAATGACGCATGGGGTATATTGCAGAAGAAGTTTCACGGCGATTCTGAGGTACGCACAATTGGACTCCAAACACTACGAAGAGAGTTGGAAAATATTAAGATGAAAGATTATGAGACTGTTAAAGAATATCATGGACTAATTAAAGTAGTGGTAAATTAAATGAGATCTTTAGAAGAAAATATTACTTATCAAAGGGTTGTTAAAAAGTTTATAGTCAATCTTACAAGAAAATGACTTTATAGTTACTGTCATAAAACAATCAAAAGATTTAACAACCTTGTTAGTAGCTAAACTAATGGATTCTTTAAAAGTACATGAGAAAAGACCAAGTAGCTACGAAGAAGACTTTATGAGAATGCTTTTCAGTCTAAGCTTAATAAAAGGTTTTAGAAATCTAGATATAATACCGAGAAATTAATGGATCTAAAACGATATTATACGATAATAAATCAACAATTGCCATGACAAATATTCTTGTATTCCATAGAAGGACTAAGCACATATCAATCAAATACCAGTTTCTACAAGAAGCAATTGACAAAAAAGAAATTGAGTTGAAAAATTGCAAGATTTTAAAACAATTAGCAAATATCTTCACCAAAGCGTTTCCACAAGTCAAGTTTGAGGCACTACGAGATCAACATAGAGTATGAGTTAAGTGCATTAAGAAGGAGTGTTAAATTATTAATGCACTTAATGAAGATTCTAGAGATCAATTATAGAAAATACTATAAACTACAAGTTAGTGCTGAGTTAAGTTAAAAAAAACACTAGGAATGTTCTAGGAAAGAAAGAATGTTCATCCACAATTTTCTAGTGTATTGACTAAGATTCCTGCAAGTTCTATGGCTGGAAAGTTTGTCAAAATTGTTCTATTTAGGTTGGTTAAAAAGGCTATAAATAGATATGCAACCATTACTTGTAAGGTAAGCCAAAAACTATGTTAAGCTTAAAACCTTTGTCTTCAAACTGTCATTCTTGTATTATATATATCTCATATCAACAAAATTTTTGCTTTGTCCTTCAACCATTTTGATATGAATCATACGTGGAGTACATGTTGAATCACACCTGGAGCTACATGTGAAGTGGACTAAGTTAGGAGCAGTAATTGTGAGTAAGGTGTCTGTTGCACTAGAATCGGTCAACTAAATAAAAGGCTGATTAGTGGGTGCTCCATGTCTTCAGAGCTATTTTGTTAGGAGCCAATCTGTTAGGATTTCCTGTTTTATTGCTAGCTATTTTCGTGCTTTGTCAGTTGTAAGGTTGCTGGCCTATTTAGGCAGCAAAGAAGAGGAATAAGATTATCAATCAAGCATTTAAACAATTCTTTCCACTCTGTTATTCTTCTTCTTCTTCTTGTCTTACCAAATTAATTCTATCAGTGGTATCAGAGCTTTTGTTTTCGATTCATGGATACACGTTCGAAATCAAATGCAGAATTCCGAACTGAAGTCACCGACATCTTAACCCGTCACGAGTCCAGCTTTGATGAGACAAAACAAGACGTCAATGCGATGAAACATGACTTGAATGAAATAAAACAAAATTTTTCCCAGGTTACGTCAACATTGCAGGGTGTCATGGCTGAACTACAAGCTTTTCGACTTAGCCGCCAAGATACTTCCAGAGACAGGGAAGGCAATTTCTTTGAAAGAGGAGAGACGTCTGGCAGCAGTCCTACCACCATCACACGGCCAGGTTTCGAACGATATCCGAATGCTTTTGACAGAATTCAGAATCAGGCACCTGACAGAATTCACCATCAGACTCAACTCAAATTGAATTTTCCGATATATCGTGGTGATGAAGATCCTACCGGGTGGATTTTTAAGGCAGAACAATATTTCGAGTTCAAGGGAATCGAACTCACGCAGCAAGTGCAATTGGCGTCATTCCATCTTGAAAAGCTGGCCTTACAGTGGTATCGCTGGTTCACAAGGGATAGAGGACCGATGAATTGGGCGGAATTCACCAAAGTTATTCTTAAACGCTTTGGACCTACAGACTATGATGATCCATCAGAAGCCTTGTCTAGGCTCAAGCAAACTACCAGCGTTATAGCCTACCAAGAAGTCTTTGAGCGACTCTCCCATAAGGTGGACGGGCTGCCTGAGAATTTTTTAATCGGTTCTTTTATTGCAGGTTTAAAGGATGACATCCGGATAGATGTACGGGTCAAACAACCGAAGACTCTCTCAGAAACCATCAGTGTAGCCCATCTCATTGAAGAAAGGAATCTGTTGCAGCGGAAGCCTAGCTCCAATTTTCGTTCGGCAATGCCAAACTACAATCATAGGGCACAACCTACAACAACAGTGGGTCTTCTGGGACCACCTCCAATGCAACCTGTCACCCAACCAACCGGAAACAAGTTTCCAGGTCCTATTCGGCGCATCACCAGTCAGGAAGCCAGGGAGAGACGAGAGAAGGGGTTATGTTTCTATTGTGATGACAAATTCGCTCCTGGACACAGGTGCATCAGGCCACAGTTGTTCATGATGGAAGACATACTCTTTGAAGATTGTCCAGCCGATGTAGACATGGACATTGAGAGTAATGGAGAAGAGGCCATTCCAGAAATTTCTTTCCATGCTCTGGCCGGAACAAATCACCCTCAAACCTTTCGGGTGATTGGAAAGGTAGGAAATAAAGAGGTCACGGTCCTCATTGATGGAGGAAGTACTCATAACTTCATAGATCAAGCGGTTGTCAGCAAACTGGCGTTACCAGTAATCCGTGACAAGGTGTTTCGGGTGACTGTTGGAAACAAAGAAATCATTGAGTGTACAGGGCGCTGTATGGGGCTTCTACTCACTATCCAGGGGTTGCCAATTCGAGCTGATTTTTATGTGTTGCCCGTGGCTGCATGTCAAGCAGTTTTGGGAGTGCAATGGCTGGAAACATTGGGTCCGATTGAGACAGATTACAAACAACTTAGCATGTCATTCTGTCATGCAGGAAAGTCACACACCATTCTAGGATTACACCGGTCTGAGTTAGCCCCCATGACAGAAAAGGAGTTGCTGTACCATTCAGGCCCCAGATTTTTCCTTCATATGATGTCAACAACAGCCTCGCTAGAACCACCAACGCACATTCCAGCTGACTTGCAGCGGTTGTTAACAGAGTTCGATCATTTGTTCAAGGAGCCATCCGGGTTGCCGCCAGTACGAAGTCATGATCACCATATTTCCTTACTGCCAAATCAGCCACCGGTTAGCACACGGCCCTATCGGTACCCCCATTATCAGAAAAATGAGATAGAAAAATTGGTGAGTGAATTCCTTGAATCCGGCATCATCCGTCCAAGCAGGAGTCCATTTTCGTCACCAGTTCTGTTGATAAAAAAAATCTGATGGCTCGTGGCGGTTTTGCGTGGATTATCGTGCTCTCAACGACATCACAATTAAAGATAAGTTTCCAATTCCAGTTATTGACGAGTTATTAGATGAATTGCAAGGTGCAAAATATTTTTCGAAGTTAGATTTGAGGTCTGGCTATCATCAAATAAGGGTTTGTGACGACGACATCTCCAAAACTGCCTTCCGCACTCATGATGGTCATTACGAGTTCCTTGTGATGCCTTTTGGTTTGACTAACGCTCCCGCCACATTCCAGAACTTAATGAATGACATTTTTCGACCTTATTTACGGAGGTTTGTCTTGGTTTTTTTTGATGATATTCTGGTGTACAGCAAGTCTTGGGACGAGCATTTACAACATCTTAAAGTGGTCCTCCAACTCCTGACCACTCATCAGTTGTTTGTCAAAGCATCCAAGTGCCAATTTGGGGTTTTAATGGTTGACTACTTAGGCCACCGAATTTCATGGGAGGGGGTTGCGGTAGACCCCAATAAGATCAATTCAGTCCAACAATGGCCTGTGCCGACTTCAGCAAAAGGGGTTCGCGGATTCCTTGGGTTGGCAGGATACTACAGGAAATTCGTCCGTGATTTTGGTTCAATTGCTGCACCTCTGACACAGCTCTTAACCAAGGATGGATTTCGGTGGACAACTGAATCTCAGGAAGCATTTCTGAAATTAAAGACAGCACTTATTTACTCCTCCGGTTTTGCGACTTCCAGATTTTGAGCAGCCCTTTGTTGTCGAATGTGATGCAAGCGGGACAGGTCTAGGAGCTATACTGTCACAAAATGATCAACCAATTGCGTTCTTTAGTGAAGCCTTGAAAGGGTCGGCAAGGGCACTCTCAACTTACGATAAGGAAATGTTGGCAGTGGTGAAAGCTGTGCGCAAGTGGCGACCGTATTTGTTGGGCAAACCGTTCATCATCAAAACCGATCACCAAAGTTTAAAATACTTACTGGAGCAACGTATTTCTACTCCTTCTCAAGCTAGATGGCTGCCCAAACTTATGGGATATGACTACACCATACTGTACAAACGTGGCAGAGATAATCAAGGTCCGGATGCTCTATCTCGTGTCACCTTGCTTCAGTTTCAGGCCATCTCATTATCCTCCGCAGATTGGTGGTCTTCCTTGCAACAAGAGGTAATTGTTAATCCTTACTATGCCACCTTGAGTACGAAGGGTTCCTCCAATTGTGTTCTCAGAGATGGAGTTTGGATGGAAAATGGTAAAGTCCACTTGAGCCCAAACTCCTCCTTACTACCTGCAGTATTAGCAGACGCACACTCCTCGCCGGTTGGAGGGCATTTTGGCTATCTTAAAATGATATGAATCATACGTGGAGTACATGTTGAATCACACCTGGAGCTACATGTGAAGTGGACTAAGTTAGGAGCAGTAATTGTGAGTAAGGTGTCTGTTGCACTAGAATCGGTCAACTAAATAAAAGGCTGATTAGTGGGTGCTCCATGTCTTCAGAGCTATTTTGTTAGGAGCCAATCTGTTAGGATTTCCTGTTTTATTGCTAGCTATTTTCGTGCTTTGTCAGTTGTAAGGTTGCTGGCCTATTTAGGCAGCAAAGAAGAGGAATAAGATTATCAATCAAGCATTTAAACAATTCTTTCCACTCTGTTATTCTTCTTCTTCTTCTTGTCTTACCAAATTAATTCTATCACATTTCCAAACTATAAACTAAAAATCTTAACTATCAAACTACTTTCATTTCAATCCCTAATCGCTAAAACCTCTAAACTGCCATCATCTGCCAACACATTTCCATTACTAAAAGGCATGTACGTGCATGATATACTTGCAGTTCTCTTTGAGTGATAAATTTGTTTTCCATTACATTAATGATCGGTATTGTGAGTTAATATAAACTTGCTTAGGATTTCACTTAACAGTATATTTAGCTTTGAGTTTAGATTGTTCATTAACAATAGTTACTTACATGATTTTATGTAGATAGCATCTGAGATAGAACACGATGCACCTTATGGAGCAGCCATGAAAGGAGACTGGCAATGCATGATTAAGTACTGTCAGGAACATTTCGAAAAAATCCACTGTCCAGTTACGCCCTCTAATGATACTGTACTTCATCTAGCTGTGTACAGTAAAACAGAGCACCCACTTAAAGATTTACTTGAAATCATGAAGAAAAGAGAATTACCTTTAACTGAGACAGAATTTCTCAAGAAAAGAAACAAATTTGGAAATACGGCTCTTCACGAGGCAACCATCTATGGCAAATATGAGGCTGTAAGACTCTTGGTAGAACGTTGTCCAGAGCTGCTTTCGATTTCAAATGACTTCGGTGAAACCCCATTGTTTACAGCTGCTGAATTTGCTGAGACAGAGATAGTGGAGTTTTTAATCAGATCCAAACCAGGACAATGCGTGGATGATAACGGCCGCCTATTACCAACTCACAGCCACAGAACGGTAGATGAACTGTCCATCCTTAGCGCTGCTATCATAGGGCAAAAATTTGGTAACAATTCCTCTCTTTATTGAATTCTCAAATTTAAAAAGTATACATATATAAGATATTGTATAATTTTTGTCTTCCCAATTTCATGAATGCAGAGACAGCTTTACTGTTGCTAGAACTGGATAAATCGCTCGCCAGCTTGAAGGACAAAAATCAAATATCTACTCTTCAACTTCTAGCCGAAATGCCAGATGCTTTTGAGAGTGGATTTGCCATGGGCATATTTGAAAGACTCATCTACCGTTGTATGCCTACTCCAACCACATTATTAGACCTTCCAATATTGCCTACATATTCTTGTTTGAATACCTATATGTATAAAATTTGAACTCTAAATTATGTTGCAGGCCTTCCTGTTAAACATCACCACGAGGTAAAATCACAGGTACAAACTTGGTGCCTGGCAAATAAGAGAGATCTTGAGAGCGGTCGGTGTTGGGTATGCAACCAAAGTCCCACATTGGCTAGAAATGGGGAGGATCAAGGGTATATAAAGATGGACAAATATTTCCATTGGTATGAGGCCTTTTGGGGTATAGCCCAAGAGCAAATCCATGAGGGCTTAGGCCCAAAGTGGACAATATCATACCAATGTGGAGATAGGTGGTGTCCGTAGTCCCTTCAAGTGGTATCAGAGCCTTGCCCCGGAGTTAGCCATGATGGATGAATCCTTGGAATGCCGAACAAAAGGTGGTGGGCCCCCCAAGCAAATCACGTGTGATCCGTGGATCAGCTCTTGGATAGGCGGTGTGCTCCAGGTGCTTCACGGACGTGTCCTGGCTCCAACACGGTGAAGAGGAGTTGACCTAGAAAGAGCAATCTCTCAAGTCAGGTAGTGCTCTCCGGATGCTTCATGGACGTGTCCTAACCCCAACACGGTGAAGTGGAGAATGAAGAATCATGGTTGATAGAGAGTGGACGGATAAATGATCGTTTGAGGGGAGGCTTGGTGGTCCTTTGTTTGAGGGGAGGATTGTTGGGTATGCAACCAAAGTCCCACATTGGCTAGAAATGGGGAGGATCAAGGGTATATAAAGATGGACAAATATTTCCATTGGTATGAGGCCTTTTGGGGTATAGCCCAAGAGCAAATCCATGAGGGCTTAGGCCCAAAGTGGACAATATCATACCAATGTGGAGATAGGTGGTGTCCGTAGTCCCTTCAGTCGGGGGAGGAACTCAGGAGATCTGGGGAGTGTCTCGAAGAGGAATCAAAGAGGCTGCATACTCAAATATTTAAAGGTCCCTGAAGGTATTATTGAGCTACCTTTATATATCCAGATTAGATCAAGTTCTCCAATGCAATGAAACACATTTCATTCATGTCAGCATTAAGGAATCATAAGAATTTAAATTTCATGGCTTGACCCGATATTTGAATCCTGTAGCCAATATTAGTTCTTATATAACTGAGTCGCAGTTTCTTTTTTTAGTGGACACGGGCTACACAAGCAGAGTAGTTCTTCCCAATTTTTAACACCAATTGTCACTTAAAAAGGTGTATTAGTGGATTAATATAAAATTATTTTTATGATAACATGAGTTTAAACGTTTTGCTGACGTAATCTTTGTACTTGAAAAAATGTGATTCGATGTTATAAAGTGGTTTTGGTTCACATCCTATTTTTAGATGCTTCCACTAAATTTAGTTTTCACCTTTTACTATCATTATTAACATTTCTTTCCATTTCATAATAATGTCTAGCTCTCATCCATGTTTAATTTCATTCCCTTTCGCACGATCATGATGTAGTATGCTGGCTAAAAGGAATCTGGGACCAGAAAAGAAAGCATGTATTTGCTTTGAGATTCGCCGAAAGCCTAATAAAAGAAGATAAGTCATTGAAAGAAGTGCAGATTCTGAAACCCAACGTCTACCAGCACAAACTTCGATGTCATCATTGACTACTAAAAAGGAGATCCCATTGTTTACTGCAACTAGAAGGGGAACAGAAAAGATTGCGAAGCTGATAATAAGACACCATCCTCAAGCTATTGACCAGCGCGATGAAATGAATCGGAGCATTTTGGATGTGGCCGTCATGTATCGCCAGAAAAAGATCTTCGATTTTGTGAAGCAACAGGAAATACCGTTTGCTAGACTACGTCGAGTTGTTGATAATAGCAACAACTCATTGTTGCACCAAGTTGCAGATGTAAAACAAAACAGTGGAGTAACCAAGCCTGGGCCTGCACTACAACTTCAGGAGGAGTTGCAATGGTTTGAGGTGAGCCCTTTTCATCCATCTTGTATTCCAATTAAGGTAAAAAAATTCCTTTTTAAAACTTTCATATTTATCTCCCAATTATTGCAGCAAGTGCAAGAGGTAATTCCTGATCATTATGTCCCGCTCCTGAACGATGATGGAAAAACTGCAAGAGAGTGCTTTGAAATTTCGCACAAGGAACAACTGAAAAAGGCACAAAAATGGATCAAGGAAACATCTCAGTCTTGTTCAACTGTAGCTGCACTTGTTGCTACTGTTGTCTTTGCTGCTGCCTATACTGTGCCCGGAGGTTCTGATGAAAATGGCAAGCCCAACTTCATCAACTCTCCCTATTTTGTGATTTTCACTGTCTCTGATGTTGTCTCCTTAGCAAGCTCTTTGACTTCCCTTGTGGTGTTTCTCTCTTTGTTGACCTCTCCGATTGAGCTACAAGATTTTCACATCTCTCTTCCTCGAAAACTTATTGTTGGCTTCACCTTCCTCTTCTTTTCTGTGATAACGACCATGCTATCCTTTGGGGCAACAATTTTGATACTCATTCAATCAGAGAGGAAGTTGACAACATTACTCCTTTCCATTGCTTCATTCCTTCCTGTCTTAGTATTTGGAATAATGCAATTCCGTCTGTACGTCTCATTTATGGGCTCTACATTAAACATTCTCAAGATAGCCTGGAAAGCTCATTCATCGTCTCTTGTCCCTTGCCTACCATGGGGAAAAAAGCTCCGTCGAGAAGATTGACACGGGATATATAACTGGCATGGATGTTCTTCCTCTTTCTTGTTTGTTTGAATCTCTACCATTGATCATTATATATTGAGTGTAATAGCATGTATCGTTGTTATCCATTTTCATGATATTTATGTGGTTTTGCTCCCTTCAATGGTGGCCTTAAGCTAGTATGTAATATATATAGTGTGTCATGGGGTGGTATTTGACTAATATGATGTCAAGCTTGCTTCAATCGTTTACATGTTTGAAAATCTTTTTAACATAATGATAACCATGAAAGGGAAGACAAAGAACAATAAAAAAAATAGAATGGATATAACTTTGTTTTGTTATCGTAAAAATATAGAGTTTGTGCATGATAGACTACTAGTCACAAAGCCCAAAATCAATGTTGCTTTAAACAAGAATACACAATTATTTTTCTAGCAATAGCATGTGTTTTTCTAATGGATATGCTTCGAACATATCTAGATCGGTGAATTTGAAAAATTACAGATTGTATGAAATAAAAAGTCATGATTGTCATGTGTTTATGCAAGAAAAATCATTTCACTTGTGTATAGGGATTTATTGCAAAAACAAATATGAAGTGCACTCACGAAAATCAATCACTTTTTTAGAGATATATGCTTTAGTGAGTTGCATACCCAACACATAGAAAAACTTGAAATGAATATCGTCCAGAAAATCCATAAATTTGAGATGATTTTCCCTCCATTTTTTTGTGATTCAATGGAATATCTACCCATACATTTTCTGTTTGAGGCAAATGTTTGAGGTCATGTTCATTATACATGGATATTTCCATTAGAGAGGTTAGTAATCACATATGCATCCTACATAAATTTCTATTGTCTTTTATTTTTTAAAAAATTAAAACATTTATTTATTCAATTTTTATTTAATTCAATGCATATACTTGTTCAGCCTTTAAAAAAAAAGTATAAAACAAGGTGCATATTGAAACTTCAATATACGAGGCTTATATTGTTGAAAAGATCTCAACATTTGCCTAAAATCCCTCAACACGAACTAAAAAAATGAAGGTTTTGTGCAGTCAAATAAAGATCTTGCATAATTATATGAGGATCTACCACTAAAATATTATGTAAATAGCATAATAGATATATTTATAGACCAGTAGGACATAGCTAGTTTCGAAAGAAAGTTTGGTTGCACTAGAAAAAAAATAAAATAGCATTAAAAGATTATAAATTTTTATCCAATTATGGATTATGTTTAGATATTTTTGGGAGATTTATGAGGCTCGGCTCTATAGGAGGCCTAACTTGATATAACTAGTTGAACTATAAAAGATTCTAAAATTAGGCCTGGAAGATGTTGTTTAAGTCTATTTTGTTATTTTTCCTTCATTTTTCTAGATTTTATGTTATATAAAAGTTTTTGATAGTTTTTTCTTTTTATTTAGGGATTATGATTTTCTTTTCTTACTAAGGCCGGTCTCTTGTTTATTTAAAGACCTGTAAGACCGTTCACATAAACCCTACAAAAAAAAAAAAAAAGAGGGGGCACGGCTGAATCCTAGACTAGCCGCCGCTGCCCCCTCCCCCAGCTTTTTTCCTCTTCTTCCCTAGTCTCAGAACCAGCCATAAAACGCCCCCTCCCCTCATTGGCCTTTAGCTAGCTTCCTTTATTCTTCCCCGATTTGCAAGAACAGAACATAGGGGAAGAAGCTCCATCTTCACCTTTTTTCTTTTCTGGCCAGGGACCAAACCACCCCATCAGCAGCTCTCTTTCTCCACAGACAAAGCCTAGACATCACCACCCTCACTCTTTGAAGAAGGAAGAGACCGGGACCTTCAGAGAAGGGAAGAGTTTTGTTACATGCTGCCAACAGCAACTCTCCCAACGATGAGCCTTGAAGAAACAGAGGAATAGATTTGAACAGAGGCATAAGCGGGAAAAGAGCTTAATTCATAAAACACACCGTTTCATTTTCAAATAGTAACGTGTCAATAGACACGTGTAACACACCAATAAATCCTTTTATTACGGATGGGCACCCTGCATGCATATAATGCACTGCAACAGAATGAAAAAAGGAGAGAAAATTAACAATACACATTGTGTGAGTGAAAAGAGAGAAATTCGGGTGAATTTGCTCCCATCCTAGTCAAGTCCAATTTCAATTCATTTTCAGTCTTCAATACTAGTTAGATTCTCAGCAATACCTTGTATTACTGTGTTTAGCACCAAAAACTTCTGTAAAAGTGACAGTATTCACCTGGAATAAAACTCAGTTGTTCTTAATTCTGTTGAATCGTCACAAGTTTTAATTATTGCAGCAACAACAGCAAGTTTCCTCCTTCGGCACCAGCGACGACCACACCAGTAGATCAACAGTGCAACTCCTTCTTCTCCAGCACTTCATCATCCTTTATGAAATAATATGAGCCGTCCAGCATGCACTCCTCCAATAACAGCAGATTTTTAAATCATGAACTGCAGCTTTGTCTTTAACCGTGGGAGTCTTTTAGTTCAAAACCGTGATCATCAGCAAGAGTACTCCTAAGTTCCAGCATTCTTGATTTTCCACTTTTTTTTCATTGAAGCAGCGACGACGGGTGCTCCTCAGCCAAACCTTCCCTCAGCTGCAGTGGTAGAACCAGCATCAACCTCCACTTCCCAGCAGCGGCAGTGCTATTTTCAGCAACTTGACTTTCAGTCACACCATCAGCAACCAACGACAGCAGCTCCTCTCAACAGGCTACCACTGCGACCAGCATACATCCTCTTCTCAGCAAGCTGCCATTGTGAGTAGTAGAAGCAGTGTCCAAGATCCTAGCTTCAACCGAGAGCAGCGCCCAGCAGAGGTTCCCATTGCAAGCAGAAGGTAAACACAGGGGGGAACGAACAGCAAGAGGAAGAGATGGAGAAACAGAACCGGGAGAAAAGAAAAGAACGAAGAAGAACAAACACAGACACAGAGAGAGAACAGGCGACCCAAGAAAGTGAAAGACGAGAAGAAGCAGAGGAGGGAGAAGTAACCGAGGGATCCAAAGCAAGCCACCGTCTTCGACTTCGCCTCCTGCACAGGTAAGTTCTTCATTTCCCTTTGCTTTGCAATTATAATTGCATGGGTACTGTACACAGGCCAATTTAATTCACTAGTTACCGGTTTGTGCATAAAGGTAGAAAAAAAAACTGTAAATGCACGAATAAAAATAATGTAAATTTATTGGTTTATTCACTAATGCCAGAGTGGGGAATAAAAATACTGGTTTAAATTTATATTATTTTTATTCATTGTATTTTATTTTATTTAGCTAGAAAAATAAAAAATATGTGCATGCATAAAAATAAATTTATTTTTATTTATTTATTCATTGGCGCTAGATTCAGGAATAAAAAAATACTGATTTAAATTTATTTTGTTTTTATAGCTGCGGAATATTTACCAACGCCAAAGTTGGAAATATTCGTAGTTGAATATTCACTAGCGCCAGAGTCAGGAATATTACACGCAAACCATCATAGCATAAACCAACAAAATGTTAGCAATTTATGACAAAACTAGCAATGCAGCCTGCCTTAGACAAGACGTTTAAGGGGTGATAATATCCTCCCTTTGCGTAACCAGTTTCGTACCATAGAATCTCTGCTAACCAGTCAGGGTTCCTAGTGACTATAATACTAGGTGGCGACTCCTTAAATAAGACCATTCCCCATTAAAGAACAAGATGCCAGAAATATGTTCTTTCCATGAAATATTATTTTTAATTGGTCATCGCGATGTCGGGTGTGACAATAATAATAATAATAGTTGTGATAATAATAATAATAATACTAATAATGGTACTTATAGTAGTTGTAATAGTAATAGTAATACTAACAATATTAATAATAGTGATAATAATGTTAATGATAATGGTAATAATAATAGTTTATTATAATAGTAATAATTGTGATAATTGTAATAATAATATTAATAATAGTGATGATGACGATGATGGTGATAAGAATTAAAATATTAATAGTACTAGTAATGATGGAATCAATAATAATAATAATAATAATAAAACTGCTAATGGTGATAATAATTGTAGATAGTAGTTTTTTTTTTTAAGGACAATAATGGTTGCAATAATAGTATTAATTGTGATAAAAAATATATATATTAATAATAGTAGTGGTAATGCTACAACTAATAGTAATAGTAGGTGTAAGAGTAATGTTGATAGTAATAATGATAATTAATGATAATATTAGTAGAATTGTAATGATAATGATGATGATGAAAGTGTGGTGATAATAATAATTTATTAAGATAATAATGGTGGTGATGATATTAATAATTGTGATAGTGATAATAATGATAATAGTAATATTTTATTAGGGTGGTTATGATGGTTGTCATATCAGTAATTATGGTGATGATATAAATAATAATGATAATAATATTATTGATAATGATAAAGATAATAATAATAACAACAATAATAGTATTAATGCTATTGATAGTAATAGTAATAGTTATAATAGTGATAATAATAGTTGTGGTGGTACTGATAACAATAGTAATAATAATTATAATTATAATTATAATAGTAATCATAATACTTGTCGCAAGTGTGCGGCATTGCGGCGAAAAACATCTACCCTCAAAATCTTATCTGATGTGGCAAATGTGTGAAGACAATGAATTCTTGTCTTTTATTAGTGGAAAAATAGAATGGGAGTCGCCACCTAGTATTTTGGTTACTAGGAACCCTAACTGGTCTCAAAGATCGAGTACGGGGACTGGTTGTGTAAAGGGAAGGTATTAGCACACCAAATACGCCCTACCTAAGGTAAGCTGCATTGTTTTATTGTCTGATAAAATCTAAGATCTTGTCGTGTTTTCTAGTTGTTGGTTCGTCTATGTTTTAAGAAAAGCCCTCCTCGGTAAGGAGATCCTTATCTTATCGGGTAATTCTTACGTCAACAAAAGAATTTAATATCCAGCATACGTCTTACGTATAAGGTCGTAACCCCAGATATTAAAAGAAAACAAAATAAGTTTTTTTAGAATTTTTGAAATATTGGCCTAGTTCTCGTGACTTTAATAAACTGGTTATTAAAGCCAAAATGCATGCTAATACATATTTTTGAAATTTTCTTTGTTATATGAAAATACAATATGATTTTTTTCTTTTATTTTTGAGAGACTTGGCTATATGCATGAAAACAAAACATTTTTTAATATCGGATTTGTATCTTTACAGTATAAAAATACAAACCGGTATTGATTAAAATACAGTAACAACATTTGCAGAAAATCACATATATTTTTTAAAATAATGTTTTTAACTTCTTTTTTTCGGGTTGGACCCAGCAGGCCTAGCCGGGTCACTGACCCAAGCGTGAGTGAACAATTCACGCACGCCTGCTGTCGATACACGACGTCGGGCGACGGCTCCGCTTTTATTGTTTTATTTAACAAAAAGATTTTTTTTTATTGGGGGAAATGAAGATTTTATTGGAGTCGTCATCTAGTAATATGAGGGAACTAGAAATCCCAAATTAAACACTGGTCCCAAAGATTCGGGTACTGGGTTAGTTATGATTAAGGGAAGGTAGATACCACCCTTAAAACATCCTTTCTAGAGAAAGGTTACCTTTACTTGTGTGTTTTTTATTTGTTTCAAATGACATTATATTTTGAGCTTATTTGCAATTTTATTTTTTAAAATGGTTAACGTCGGTCCCTAAAAATAGGAGAGACGTTAAAAATGACATCAGTCCCTAAAAATAGGAGACTTGTCTAAAATATCAACGTTTATCCCTAAAAACGAGATTTACGTATGAGTTGCCAAAAGGAAATAATGGACATAATCCATATTTGGTATAAATATCCTTGACATCGGTCCTTTTCTGTAAAAAGAGACGTGTCGACAAACAATGTTCGTAGGAGACGCGTTAAAAAAATGACATCAGTTCCTAAAAATAGGAAACTCGTCTAAAATATTGACGTTTAACCTTAAAAAGGAGAAGTACGTCTGAGTTACCAAGAAAACTATGGACATAATCCATATTTGGTATTTAAACTTTTGACATCGGTCCTTTTCTGTTAAAAGAGACGTGTCGACGAACAATATTCGTTTATAAAATAAAAATTATTTTGATATCGTTAAGAAATTGGTATAATCATATTCGAGAATTGGGCTTTGGACCCACGAACGATAACATGATAGGTTGGGTGTTGGACCCGCGTCGTTTTTCCTTTTATATTTATTTTTGTTTTATTCTTTGTTTTACAACATGCAATAAAATTTATATACAAAATAAAAAATGTTAGAAATCCAAAAAAAATTACCAGAGTGCCACTGTATAGGTGAAAGACTGAAATACCCTCGGATTTCTTGAAAAATTACGAAAATGCCACTGGCGGCGCGTGTGGCTCACGCGCGGTTACTGTTGACTGCGGTGAACTTTTCCAGCGAGATTTCTGACGAACCGATGGTCGATCATGGTAGATATGAGGTCGAGGATTACGATGGTGGTGGTCTCGATAGTCGTTGATGGCTGATGAGGGAGAATCGACAACTTAAAGCTTCGGTGGCCGGCGACTATCGCGGCCTTTTTCCGGCCCGATGAGGCGGCGAAAATGATGAAAACCTTTATGTGGTGGGGCAGAAGCTGGAGACGGCCGGAAAATTGGAGATCTGATGAGAGAGAGGGCGTCGCCGGCGAGAGGAGAGACAGAGTCCGAGGTTATGTTATGGTGTAAACGCGTGCCTGGTACACCGGTACCGTTGAACACTGTGCACCGTTGAATCGCGAATTAAATGATCGGACGGTTGTGAGTGGCTGGATCTGCTTGGTGATTGGACGGTCCCGATTGTCTAGGTTTGGATCCGGTGTGACGCGGTACACAGAAAGCTCGATACACTGGGTGATGTGGTGCAACAAGATCAAATCTTGGATTATTTCAACAGCTGAGATGTGTTGGGATATGGTTGGTATTTTTTAAATTTTTTTTTGAAAAAAACATTATCCTACTCGCTCGTGAAGAAAAACTAAAAAAAAATAGGAATAGTATTAAAAAAAACATACTAACACAACTGCTCGCAACTGCTCCGCTCTGCTCCGTTGAAATTTTTTTCTTTATTATTGATTTTTTTGTTTTATTATATATAATAATAAATATTTATACAGGTAAAATTAAAAATTAAAATCAGTATTAGAAAAAGCCCGTTTCAACCGGAAAAAAAAAATGGAATACCAAAAAACACATTTGATGGGTATCGACCCGGTGAACCGAGTTTTGGTCGAAAACGATGGTTTTGACCCGAAACTCATTTTTTACCCTAGTCGATATGGTTTGACCCGTATTGACCCGGTGAAATCGGTTTTAGTTGAAAATGACGGTTTTGACCCGAAACAGCCCGAAACTCATTTTTTACCCTGGTCGACATGGTTTGACCCGTATTGACCCGGTGAACTCGGTTTTGGTCCGAAATGACGGTTTTGACCCGAAACAACCCGAAACTCATTTTTTATCCTGGTCGACAAGGTTTGACCCGTATTGACCCGGTGAACTCGGTTTTGGTCAGAAATGACGGTTTTGACCCGAAACAGCCCGAAACTCATTTTTTACCCTGGTCGATATGGTTTGACCCGGTGGACTTGGTTTTGATAGAAAGATGCGGTTGACTCGAGAAAAAATATATTTTTGAATTTTAAACTTTTTCTAAATAATTTTTTTTTTATTTTTATAAATAATAATAGAAATAAAATAACATTCAAGAAAATCATGGTGAATCCAAAATTAGGTTACAACACCTGCTACAACCAAAATGGAATTAAATTGCACCTGCACAGTGTTTGTGCAAATTATAAACAGAAGGAGAAGGAATGAAAAGCTTACCTGCTTCACAGCCGATGCTGGGAGAAATCCCTCCTAAGCTTGTTGCTGGGATTCTGGGAAGAAGCTTTGATGCCACTCCCTGCGTCTGGCTTCCCTTCGGTTCTGTCTTCTCCTCGTGTCCTTCCCTTCTCCTCTCTCTGCGTCTGGTTCTCTCATTCTCTCTTTTCTTTTCTTAGTTCTTCTCTTGTTCTGCTCTGTCGCCCCTTTGCTCTCTTCTGTTACTCTTCTCTGTTTTTTTTCTTTTTTACTGCTCTTTACTTTATCTCATGTTCTGCTCACTCTCTGTCTCCTCTCTTCCCAGCTCATCTCTGTTTTTTCCCCTTACGTTCCCCTTTTTCTGTCCTTTTCTCCTCCGTTTTCCCCCTCTGGTTCTTCTGCTTCTCCTGCTCTCCCCTTTTCTTTTCTTTCCCCGTCTGTTGCCCCTCTTCCTCAGGTCTCCCTCTACTTTTATTCTCCCTGTTTTCCTCTCTTTCCCCCCTGTTTTCTTTTTCTGCTGTCTCCTTGCTTTTTCCCTCCCCCTCGGTTCAGTCTTCTTCTGCTGCTTTTATAGGTCAGAGAAGGCTTTGTGCTGGTAACGGCTGGCTTGGCAACGGTTTGCAGAGGGATGACAGCCGTGACACATGCCCCATAATTGAAGAAAATTGGCACTGTTGCTGCAAGAAAACGTCTCTCGGCCTTTACTGCTGAAACGGCTGGAAGAAGACAGTGAATAGTGTTTCAAGGCAACGACACCGTTTTTGCAATTTTAAATGATATTTATGATTTGGTCCTTGGATGTTTTTTATGATTTTGTAATCAAGCCCCCGGATAAATTATAATTGGATCCCTTGATTTTAGCACCTTTTCTGTTTTGGTACTTCATTTCGAATTGTTTCAATTAAGTCTCTAATTGGCCATCAAACTTTAATAATTATGCAATTAAGCCCCTGATTTGACCAAATCAACTCTTTAAAATTATAATTGGACCCTAGAACTTTAATTTCTTCCAATAAAGGCCTAAATTGACTTAAAAATCAATTTTTATTGCAATCAAACCCTCCATAAATTCAATTAAACCTTAGATAAAATTTAATTGAGTCTATAAACATCTGATTTTGAATATATTTTTTCAAAAATTGAATTTTCTTTGTCAACAGAACTCTCATCATTAACGATAAACTATCAAATTTTAACCTTTTGCATTTTTGAACCTGTTCAACCAATTTTTGGCCATTTTTGAATTTATTTTTTTTATTTTATTTTTTATATATATGTTTTTTGTATTTTTTTTTTATTTTTGTATGGGAACCCAAAAATAGGTAACAACAATACTTATGATAATGGGTAGTAATAATGCTAACAAGGCTAATATATAATAATAACAATAACAATAACAATAGTATTAACAGTAATGATAATAATAATGTTAATAATGATAGTGAAAGTGATCACAATTGTTATTATCCATTTTTGGTCCCCGCATAAAAAAAAAAGAGGAAAAAATTACAAAAAAATATTCGAAAAAAAAAGCAATGAGAAGAGCATGTCGGAGTGCCCAGAAAATGGCTAATAATTGGTTAAGGAGGTTCAAAAATACAAAAATATAAATTTTGACAATATATTTTTTACTAATAAAAGCTCTATTGACAAAGAAAATTCAATTTGAGATAGAAAAGTTCATGTTAGAGAATAATATAAATCATATCTTGGGACCTCACCTAACAACTTAAGCTTTTAGGTTGAATTAGTTCTTTGACATGGTATCAGAGCTTTAATGACCAAGCGGTCACGAGTTCGAATCTCACCATCCCCATTTATTTGATAAAATTAAGAACAAGGTAATGTGGGCCTGTGCAAGTTTCAAGCCCAAAGGGTTTTCACTCGAGGGGGTGTGTTAGAGAATAATATAAATCATATCTTGGGGTCTCACCTAACAGCTTAAGCTTTTGAGTTGAATTGGTTCTTTGACAGTTCAAAGTCATATGTTTATGGACTTAATTAAATTTTATTGAATGATTAATTAAATTTATAGAGAGTTTCATTGCAAGAAAATTGATTTTTAAGTCAATTTAGGCTTTAATTAGAATAAATTAAATTCAAGAGTCAAATCACAATTTTTAAGAGTAGATTTGGTCAAATCAAGGGCTTAAGTGCATAATTATTAAAGTTTGATAGTCAATTAGGGACTTGATTGAATAAATTCAAAACCAAGGACCAAACTGGAAAATACACGTAAATAGAGGGACTAAATTGAAGATATGACACTCAAAATTATATCATCAAAGTAATAGCTATTACATCAACATCACCTTTTAAAACCAGAAACATTCATGATTATATATATATAATATATATATATATATATATATATATATATATATATCTAATTTCCTATAGAAAATTCGGCAAAATTTTCTGTTTTTTTTATAATACAAAGTTATCGACTAGACTTCTTTAATCACAATGCTCAATCTTCCACTTCGATCCAACCTTCCTGGATTATGTCAAATCTCATCAAACAATATTTCACATAACAATACTTTATTGTGCTTTCTCAACCTTACATCATCAACAAATAAAACATAACAATTATATTCTCTTATAAAAAACATAAACTAAGTTAACACAAATATAAACTCAAAGGATTCATATTGAAATAATTATTACTTTAACATACATCCATCATTTAAACATGCATAATTATGATTACTAAGCTTCTTTTATAATAGTTTTCTAATGCTAGTTCTTTACTTTTACTTTCTAAATGTGTAAATACCAAAAACAATTAAAATTTACATATAATACAACTACATATAAGACAAAATATATTACACCTTAGAAGAAAAAGATTTAAACACAAAAGCTCATATTTAACACTCTGCATCACTTCGTCAAATATCTGTATATATAACATTAATAATAAATAAAGAAGATTATACATTAAGAATGGTAAAATTATTATGTTCACAGTTCTTCAAAATATATCAAATTATCTTTCGTCACTAACTTACTACGTTTCAACATCAATAACTCATTCATAATTTATCAATCATATACTTATAGGACTTCAGCAACCAACACTCATTGCTTAATTTTCAATTTAGTAATTCACATTTTACCTCAAATCCGGCTAACCCTCCTCGATAGCCAACAAATATCTAGTAATTCCATATGAATTACTCCAAATCGGGCTATTCTCTTTTAATAGTCAATCAAACTAGTAATTCCATATGAATTACCCAATATCCAGCTATTCTTTTTTTAATAACCAATCAAATCAGTAATTCCATACGAATTACCCAACATCTCTGTTATAATACAAACAAGTTTCTTCTACTACTTTTTCCATATCAATATGTCATAAAACAAATCATAACTAATAATGAAACTTTGAATTTTAAATGAAAGTGATGAATCACCTATCGTTTGCTCGTGATGGCCCAACTCCTTCTGCCTGATGCCTTTCTCCCAAAACAACTCCTTAATCAATCAAATTGCATTACATTATAAATCCATTAATATTTCTTCTACATGCCTAAATTTGAAGCATGTAATATCTTTTATTTAATTTAGTTTTGCACCAAAAGTTTCATTCATTTGTCACCTCATTTTCAACATCTAGTATTAATCAATTTCTTCTTTTAACTCACTTAAAGAATTCTTCCATGAACTATTCATACCATTTATTTATTTCTTCCTTTCACATTCTTATGATGTTTCTTCACTTGTTCATACTTTGAATACTTCAAATAAGATGGGGAACATCATTTCTTAAACATAAAACAATCAAAACCTCATCCCTCTATTTCTTCATCCTTAGTTACAAGTTCATTCTTCAAAATTATCCCATTTCTTTCTTAATTACAACTTAAATTCACTATTTCTATAGTACTATTCCAACTCAATTCCATCATGCTTACTTCTTTTTTTCAAAATCCCCAAATTTCTCATAAAAACCCTATTTAAAGAGTCAAGAATATAAGAAATTAAATCAAATTTAATTGTCATTGTTTGATAATTTACTCAAATAAACTCAAAAACTCTTCGTTCAAGTAAGAATCTTAATTTTTCATGCTTACCAATCTAAGTTCTCCCAACTTCTCTTCTCCTCGTGGTGTGGCCGGCCCTCCTCTCCTTTCGTCTATCTTCCTTCACTTGATTCTTTCTTAATTTAATATTCTAAGTCTATTAATCTTACAAGTTTCAAAGCTCTCTCTCACTTTTTCTTGTTTTTCTCTTTATTTTCCCTTTTCCCTTTCTTTCTTTCCTATGGCCGGCCACTTCCCCTTGTTAATAACTTATAAATTGTCACAATTTAATTAATTCCATTCATATCCCTCAATGGTAAATTTTCATGTTTTTGGCATAAATTCTTTAGTACTGATATAGGTTAGAGCACCTTTTTACTTGAGTTATTTTGATTTTCATTAATTTATATTAGTAGATTTATTTCATCATAATCCATTTCCATTTGGTATTTATTCGTGTTTTTGTATTTTTTATTTTTCAGTTATTTTCAAAATTTTATTTTATCTGGGTATGCTATTAGCAATACCACAACAGCAGCAAGCAACACTATCCCATCTCCTTCATCTCTGTGCAGCTTCATAAATCAATGTTCTACAGCAGTAGCAATATCATAGGAGCAACAGCAGCATCACAGGTCTGCCGCAGCAACATCACAGGAGCAGCAACAGCAGCAGAGAATCACAACATCCCCTGACCAAATCTTGATCAACTCTTGTCACGTCAACATCCAAGATTGTAGGGAAAATACTCCAACGGCTATTACACTCCAGAATGGCAACCCATCATACATGGAAACTATAGCTGAATGCAAATCAGGGACAAATCAACCTTCATAATCAAGAAATCCTGTAACTATAGAAACAAATACAACTATGGAAAGTCAATAATTACTCCTTTTTTATGTATAGTTACATCCTGCACAAATTAATTGTATTGTGCTCACGTTTTATTCCTTTATACCAATAAGAGAATTAATTCACCACCATCCTCTGCTGCATTGTTCTTCCTCTGTCATCTTTTTTTCTCTGATGCTACTAGATATAGACAGATCGTGGGTTCCCTCATCAAAGTTTAATTTCATTCCCTTTCTCTGACGCTCTTTAAGACTCGCACTATGCTCTTACTATTCAAGGGTTCTCGGAGGCGAATCAATGTTACTTTCATTTTAACAAATCATTTATTTATTACACTTAAATATAATTTTAACCCTTATCTTGATCTCTTACTCATTAAAATTCTGATATAATGTTCCCTTTCTCTGACGCTCTTTAAGACTCGCACTATGCTCTTACTATTCAAGGGTTCTCGGAGGCGAATCAATGTTACTTTCATTTTAACAAATCATTTATTTATTACACTTAAATATAATTTTAACCCTTATCTTGATCTCTTACTCATTAAAATTCTGATATAATGTTCCCTTTCTCTGATGCTCTTTAAGACTCGCACTATGCTCTTACTATTCAAGGGTTCTCGGAGGCGAATCAATGTTACTTTCATTTTAACAAATCATTTATTTATTACACTTAAATATAATTTTAACCCTTATCTTGATCTCTTACTCATTAAAATTCTGATATAATGTTAAAAAATTATTTTAACCCCCAAAATTTAAACTCTTAAAGAGATCCAAGAAATAGTATTATATTAGATCTCTATCAACATAAAATAACAAAGAAATATATATATATATATATTAGCTTTTGATCTCATGTTTCACGACAGGGTAGTTACCCTTTAGCTAGCCTCGTAGCTGGTTGGTGATCATTTCTATTGCACTCTATAGTCTAAGCAGAAGGAAATGATGTCCCTTTGCTTGTTAGAAATAGAATTAAAGGACAATTTGTCATGAACCACAATTTTATATTCTATGCTTCTTTAAAGTCTTAGTGTGATAATTGTTCTTATGTATGAGAACAATTAAAGTAGGATTATTGCAAAAGGAAAAGGGAACACAAAGAATAATTTACTTTCTTCTTTTTTGCTTTGCAAAAGGAAAAGGTAAATCTTGATTTCAAGCTGCAATGTTATGTTTTAACAAATGGAATACATTTTTTATACTGAACTAAGAAAAAACAATTGACATGAATCTAATCTAATTATATTTATTTCTGTAATGATCAATTAATCAAGTTCTTAATGTATAAAAATACAAAGTCATAATATATACTTCTGAAATCGGGTTAATTCAACTATTAATGTTGAAGAAAATATCAAAGAAGGAGCTCATCAGCAAGAATTCAATGAAAAGAAAAAGTGTATTTTAAATTATCAATACTGAGTATTATTTAATTATTTAAAAATAAACAAAAAGGTAAGATGGGTGAAGATAGTATGGAATG
Source organism: Populus alba (assembly GCF_005239225.2). Taxonomy (NCBI): domain Eukaryota; kingdom Viridiplantae; phylum Streptophyta; class Magnoliopsida; order Malpighiales; family Salicaceae; genus Populus; species Populus alba. The sequence goes on along the minus strand of NC_133294.1, from coordinate 622,907 downwards.
CTAGACAGTTGGTTTAATTTTATTTTATTTTTTGAAAAATCACCTAACAAATTAAACAATTCAGATTTTTAAATTAAAATAGTTTTTTGATATAGTATATATTAACCAAGTAGTAGAAAACTAAATCTTATAAAATCATATTATTCTTAGAGCCTCTTACATGTTAGTGAACATATTTTATATTAAAAAATACAAAGATATAAACAAATATAAAAGATGTTGAATGGATTACATATTATAAAGCTTACAAATTGTTTGAAATCCTTGAAATTGAATTAAATTTCAAGGGTTAAATTATTTTTTTGTATTTAGAATTTTTTTAGGGTCTCTCAGTAATTCCGAATACAAAATATTATTCTAAAAACACCACTCTTGATGCAGTTCATGTTCCTTCTTGCTAACATGCATTTTCTATCTACCTTATCTAACATATTAATTCCATGATTTTCATCTGAATTCAACTTTAGGACATGTAGTTGCTCCAACAATAATAAATGGAATTCTTAGTTGTTTTCATTGTAAAAACAAAAAGGTTTCACATCTTTATTCTATAGGAGAATAATCATATATTTATTTTATTCTTATAAAAGAAATAAATAAGACTAGTTCACCTTTATTATATATTCTTATAATAGTTTCACTCTATAAACTAAACAGCCAAACACGGATGCTAGTTTACTTTTATTTTTATCAAGGAATAGTTCTTTATTGGGTTCTCAAACGGCTTAATTAAGAAAAACTGCAAGCTAGTTTGTTTCTTTGTAGTCATCTCTCTGGAAACAAGTTTTCTTGTTGACTTTAATTTTACCAAGAGCTGGCTATAGCAGCATTCCAATCATTTTGTTAAAATTATGAATACACCTAAAGAAGCTTTTAGAGATCAATTCAAGAAAACACTGCAAACTATAATTTAGTGCCAAGTTAAGTTAGGAAAGGTATACAGAAATCAAACAAACACCAGGAATATTCTAAAAATGAAAGAATGCTTGTCCACAATTCAGAGAACTTTGGAATTTTCTAGTGTATTAGCTAAGATTTCAGCAAGTTCTATGGCTGGAAAGATTGTTCCATTTAGAATGGTTAAGAAGGCTATAAATAGCCATGCAACCATCACTTGTAAGGTAAACTAAAAAACTATGCTAAGCTTAAAACCTTTGTCCTAAAACTCTCCTCCTCGTGTTATATTTCCTATCAACCATTTAAAAATTACAACAAAAAACCTTAACTATCAAACTACTTTCATTTCAACCCCTAATAACTAAAACCTCCTGAATTACCACCATCCTCTAACAGTGGTATCAAAGCCCAATTGATCGTAAGTGGGCATTAGAGTCTATATGGCCACCACAAATTCATCACAATCTATCTCTATGCCACTTCCCATTTTTTATGGTAGCGACTATGATTTGTGGGGGAAAAAAATGATGACACTCTTCAAGTCTCAAAATCTTACGGACATTGTTGAGAAGGGACTTAACAAGCCAACAAATATCTCTATTCTAGAAGAAGCACAACAAAAGGAGTTAGAGGTGAGAAAACAGAAGGATGCTAGTGCCCTATATTTGATTCAACAGTCACTAGCGATTACAATTTTTCCTAGGATTAGTGAAGCTTCAACAGCAAAGCAAGCGTGGGATACGTTGCAGAAGGAGTTTCTCGGCGATTATAAGGTACGCACCATTAGACTCCAAATACCACGAAGAGAGTTGGAAAATATTAAAATGAAATATTCTGAGACCGTTAAGGATTATCATGGAAGAGTTAAAGTAGTGGTAAATCAAACGAGATCTGTAGGAGAAAATGTTACTGATCAAAGGATTGTTGAAAAATTTCTAGTTAGTCTTACAAGAAAATGACTCTATAGTTACTAGTATAGAACAATCAAAAGATTTAACAATCTTGTCAAAACTTCTCAAAAAAAAGATTTAACAATCTTGTCAGTAGCTGAACTAATAGGTTCTTTAGAAGCACATAAGAAAAGACTCAGTACTACGAAGAAGACTCTATTAAGAGTGCTTTTCAGTCTAAGCTTAATGTAAGGTCTCATAAATCTAGATATAATACCGAAAATTAATGGATCTGTAACGATATTATGTAATAATAAGTCAATCATTTCTATGATAAAAATTCTTGTATTCTATAACAGGACAAGCACATATCAATCAAATATCACTTTTTATAAAAAGCAGTTGGCTATAAAGAAATCGATTTTGAATATTGCAAGACTAAAAAACAATTAGTAGATATCTTCATAAAAGCCCTTTCATGAGTTAAGTTTGAGGCACTACAAGATCAAGTTAGAGTATCAGTGAATTATATTAAGGAGGAGTATTAAATTATTAATGCACTTAAAGAAGATTCCAGAGGTCAATTCTAGAAAATACTATAAACTACAAGTCTGTGCTAAGTTAAATTAGGAAAGTTCTAGAGAAATCAAACGAACACTAGAAATGTTAAGAATTCTCATCAACAATTCAAAGAACTCTAGAATTTTCTACTGAATTGGTTAAGATACTTGCAAGTTCTATTGGTGGAAAGTTTGTCTAAATTGTTCCACTTAGGTTGGTTATGAGGGCTATAAATAGCCATGCAACCATCACTGGTAAGGTAAGCCAAAAATTAGGCTAAGCTTAAAACCTTTTTTTAAAAAATTCTTCTCCTTGTATTATATCTCCTATCAACCGAGTTTTTGCATTGTGAATCCCACATCCTTTAACTATTTCCAAACTATAAACTAAATTTTTTTTTTACTAAACTACTACAACTAAAAACCTTAACTATCAAACTATTTTTATTTCCATCCCTAATCACTAAAACCTCTAAATTAGCACATTTCCATTACTAAAAGGTATGTATGTGCATGATATACTTGCAGTTCTCTTTGAGTGTTTACTTCCTAATTTTGTTTTCTATTATATTAATGATCGGTATTCTGAGTTGAGATTGCTCATTAACAATAATTACTTACATAATTTTATGTAGACAGCAGAGATAGAAGTGATAGAAGTGGAAGCACCTTATGGAGCTGCCATGGAAGGAGACTGGCAAAGCGTGATTGACCACTATCGGGAACATTTCGAAAAAATCGACAGTCCAGTTACGCCCTCCAAGGATACTGTACTTCATCTAGCTGTGCAATTCAAAACAGAGCAACCACTTAAAGCTTTACTTGAAATCTTGAAGGAAGGATCTTTGCCTGAGGCATTTCTCAAGAAAGGAAACAAATTTGGAAATACGGCTCTTCACGAGGCAACCATCCATGGCAATTATGAGGCTGTAAGGATATTGGTAGAACGTTGTCCAGACCTGATTACCATTTCAAATCAGTTCGGTGAAACCCCATTGTTTACAGCTGCTGGATTTGCTGATACAGAAATAGTGGAGCTTTTAATCACATCCAAACCAGAAAAATGCGTGCATGATAAGTGCCGCATATTATCTATTCACCGCAAGAGAATGGTAGATAACCTGTCCATCCTTAGCGCTGCTATCATAGGGCAAAAGTTTGGTAACAATTCCTCTCTATATTGAATTTTCAAATTTAAAAGTATGCATATATAAGATATTGTATAATTTTTGTCTTCCTAATTTCATAAATGCAGAAACAGCTTTACTGTTGCTAGAACTGGATGAATCGCTTGCCAGCTTGAAGGACAGAAATCAAATATCTACTCTTCAACTTCTAGCCGAAATGCCAGCTGCTTTTGAGAGTGAATTTCCCATGGGCATGTTTGAAAGACTCATCTACTATCGTATGCCTACTCCAACCACATTATTAGACCTTACAATATTGCCTACACATTCCTGTTTGAATACCATGGACATACACATACATATATATGTAATAATTTGAACTCTAAATTATGTTGCAGGCCTTCCTGTTCCACATCCCTGCGAGGTAAAATTAAAGGTAAAATCAAAGGTAGAAAGTTGCCGCCGGGCAAGGAAGGAGGTGGGAGATCTTGAGAGCGGTCAGGGGAGGAACTCAGGAGATCTGGGGAGTGACTCGGAGAGGAATCAAAGAGGAGGCCTACTCAACTATTTAAAGGTCCTTAAAGGTATTGGACACAAATGAGGCCAGTTCTCCTTTATATATCAAGATTAGATCATAAGAATTTGAAATTTAATTCATGGCTTGACCCAATAAAGAGGTTTTGGTTCACATCCTATTTTTTAGATGCTTACGCAAATAATCCTTGTGAGTCATCAGAGATAGAGCCTCTTCCTAAAAAATATATATAAAAAAAAAAACAAAAAATATGTGGCTCACTTTTATAGTGGCACGACTTAGATGCACTTCTCCTTCTCCTACTATCTGATTTCTTCTTTTGTTGCTGTTTTGTTTTCTATATGATAATTTAGCATGTCTCTATTTTTTAACCTTTTACTATCATTATTAACATTGTTTCCATTTCATAATAATGTCAAGTTCTCATCCATGTTTAATTTCATTCCCTTTCGCACGAGCATGATGTAGGATGTTGGGTAGAAAGAATCTGGAACCAGAAAAGAGAGCATGTATTTGCTTTGACATTCGCCGAAAGCCTAATAAAGAAAGATGAGTCATTGAAAAGTTTCACCATAACAAAGGAAGACCAAAATAAAGAAGAAGAAGATGAAGAAGAGCAAGAAATGTGTGGGGGAAAAAAAAAAGGAGAAAAAACTTCTGAAATCACTAGCAATGCAAAAGACAGTGAAAGAGCACAAACTTCTGGATCGATATTGTCATCATTAACTACTAAAAAGGAGATCCCATTGTTTACTGCAACTAGAAGGGGAATACATGATATTGTGGAGCTGATAATAAAACTACATCCTCATGCTATTGACCAGCGCGATCAAATGAATCGGAGCATTTTGGATGTGGCCGTCATGTATCGCCAGAAAAAGATCTTTGATATTGTGAAGGAAAAGAAAATACCAATGGCTAGAATACGTCGAGTTGTTGATAAAAGCGGAAACACATTGTTGCACCATGTTGCAGATATGAAGAAAAACAGTGGAGTAACCAAGCCTGGGCCTGCACTCCAACTTCAGGAGGAGTTGAAATGGTTTGAGGTGAGCCCTTTTCATCCCTTTGTCTTTACTAGATACAAGTTTTACAGAAACCGTTAGACGGTAAAAAGATTCCTCTCCAAGACGCGAGTAATAAAACTCGAACTTAATTAAGACGTCAGGCTGAACTAGTTTTCCTAACTAACTACTTAGGGAAAAACTTCAATATTATTCACAAAAAAAAAGAACTATCTGCGCTCTAGTAATAACATTTCTGTAATTCGTAGTTTTATTTAGCACTAACAATCATATGCCCCTCCGGAATAGGTGGTGTTTTGCGGAATCATCATGGAATACTTTTAGGTATTTTTTCTATGCCGATTGGGATCTTAGACTCTAATGTAGCTGAGCTGAGAGCAGTAGTCAAAGCTATCGAATTGTCAGCCTCTAACTGCTTCTTACATCATAAACATATTATTATCGAATCTGATTCTGCCAATGTCATTAGCTGGATGAATAATTCTTATAATAGGCCTTGGATTCATCATAAACTCTTCTCTTCAGCTCAGAGGCTAGCTTCATGTTTTGATTCAATCACCTACTCTCATTCTTACCGGGAAAGCAATCACATGGCAGATCATCTCGCTAAACAAGGAGTGCACAGAATATCTGATTTTGTGGCTTGGCTATGACCCTCATAGATAATTTATCGGTTCTTTGTTTAATCCAATGCAGATTATGTTGATTGGGGCATTCTTTTGGCTCCTATGCAGGAACCAGATGGTGGAAGGTTTTTATTGAGTTTGTAGGGTTTATGTTAAATAGGTTTGCTAGCTAATTCAGCAAACTTTTTCTCTGTGTAATGATTGGATTGCACAATTTTGCATTACTTAATAATATCAGCTTCTTTCAAAAAAAATCATATTTACCTCCTAATTATTGCAGCGAGTGAAAGAGGAAATTCCTCCTCATTATATCCCACTTCTGAACAATGATAGAATGACTGCAAGAGAGTGCTTCGAATTTCGCGCGAGATGCAACTGAAACAAGCACAAAAATGGATCAAGGAAACAGCTCAGTCTTGTTCAACTGTAGCTGCACTTGTTGCTACTGTTGTCTTTGCTGCTGCCTATACGGTGCCCGGAGGTTCTGATGATAAAGGCAAGCCCAACTTCATCAACTCTCCCTATTTTCTGATTTTCACTGTCTCTGATGTTGTCTCCTTAGCAAGCTCCTTGACTTCGCTTGTGGTGTTTCTCTCTTTGCTGACCTCTCCATTTGAGCTACAAGAATTCCACATCTCTCTTCCTCGAAAACTTGTTGTTGGCTTCTCCTTCCTCTTCTTTTCTGTGTTAACGACCATGCTATCCTTTGGGGCAACAATTTTGATACTCATTCAGACAGAGAGGAAGTTGACAACATTACTCCTTTCCATTGCTTCATTCCTTCCTGTCTTAATATTTGGAATATTGCAATTCCGTCTGTACGTCTCCTTTATGGGCTCTACATTCAACATTCTCAAGAAAAACTGGATAGCTCATCTATCGTTTCTTGGCCCTTGCCTACAATGGAGGGAAAAGCACGGTCCCAAGAAGAAGGAAAAAAGCTTGACTTGATTAATATTGGAGACTAAAGTGGCACAGAGGTTTTTCCTTTTTATTGTTGGTTTGCACCTCTACTATTGATCACTATATATTGAGTGTTACAGAATGTTTGATTGTTCAATTTCGTGATATTTATGAGGTTGCGCTATCTTCAATGATGTCCTTAGAAGTCAGTATGTTTTATATAGTGTGTAATAGGTTCTGGTATGAAGTTAGGACTAAAATCTTGCTTCAATCGGTTACTTGTAGTAAAATTGGGTGTAAGTTTATGGTTATTATTGTTAATGGATATCTCTCTTCGATTTTTTCAATCACCTACAAGTTCGTTTTCTCAGTCAGCTTGAGGGGGATTATTTATTGTATTCCACGGCACTACTAGGTATTGCAAGGATCTTGATACAAGAGATTTTGATCAATCCGAAATAGATTTATTGTATTTAGATTATATGGGTAGCATAATATATATAGACAAGTTCAAACCTAAAAAGAGATAAATTCACTAAAACAACTTATCTGACGAAAAATATCTATAACTTTTTAATTTAATTATTTAATATGTCTTAAACTTTTTTCGAAGATTCTTTATGCTGTTTTTATAGTGTTAGCTGGATATAACCACCAAAGCTCAAATTACCCTCCAAATTAGGCTCAAAGTTGCTCTTTTATTCAATTTTATTATTTTCCTAGTTAATTTTGAAAATTTTAGCATGATATCTAGTGTTTATGGTATTTTTTATTTGAATTAGAATTCTGATTGTTTTTGCTTTTAAAAGTCAATTTAAAACCTATTTAAAAGGTTGTGATATCTATTTTGAAAGCAACCTATTAGAAAAAAAAATTCAATAATATCACTAATTGGTGTGCTGACATATCTTTTGCTCCTATATTCTTTACGTCTCCATAATTGCGTGACACATGCCTCAAAGGCTTGCACAACCATGGCTAACTAATGGTTTATCCTCTGTAAAAAGCACTAGATAGAATTGATGATGATCATCGATTCCTCCACTAATAATACATGTTCTTTTCCAAGAAGAAAGTTCAAAGACTAGGTTTATATATACACTTAGTCCATGATCTAACTTGGTTTATATTAGATCATGGGCTGAGTGATGCTAGTTATGATAGTCGTCTAATATATAAGAGGTATTTTATCTTAAAGAAATAGACTGAAAGAGAACTTATATATGTTAAATCCATGATGAAACCTCTTGGTCTAGGATATCAAAAACTTGACATGTGTCCAAACCTTTACTTGTTATACTACTCTAAAAATGCAGATTTTACAAAGTACAAAACTTGTGAGCATTCTCAGTATAAATCCAAAACTTGTAGGGGAAGGACTCTTATCGCACATAAAAAACTAAGATACTTTCCAATCACTCCAATGCTGCAAAGCTTATTCATGTCTTCAAAGACTTTTAAGCACATGATATGGTGGATATGGAGTCATGGCGCACCCTTCCAATGGTGAAGCTAGGAAACAATTACGTCTTGGGTTATGTACAGATTGATTCAATCTATTGGGTCATTTTTTGCACCTTATTCTTGTTGGCTAGTGATACTCACAGTTTACAACTTGCCATCGGGGATGTGTATAAGGCTAGAGTTCATGTACTTAGTTGGGTTAATTATATTTGATCCTAATATATAGTTCAGGTAGGAATATAGATATTTATCTTCGACCGTTGATTGATAAGTTGAGTTAATTGTGGTTATTCAATACTTTGATGTATGATGTCTCAAGGAAGCAAAATTTTCTAAAGAAGGCAATTTTGATATGGACTATCAATGACTTTCTTGTGTATGAGATGGTTTCTGATTGGAGCATGAATAAAAAATTAGCATGTCCATACTATATAAAAAATAAAAAGACCTTCACCTTAACTAATGTGGTAAAGCATCTTTTTTTATTGCCAATGGAGGTTCTTACCAACCTATCATAAGTACAAAAAGGACATCTTTGTAGGTAGATTTAAAAAGGATGATACACCGTCGATACCATTAGGTGAAGAAATGTATGGTGTGATCTCGTAGTATGAGGGCATTGTGTTTAGTTTTCAATCCGATAAATAGAAGTTTCTTAGTTTTGGTTTGACCCATAATTGAATAAAGTGAAGTATTTTTGAGTAGCTTCCTTATTGGAAGGCTAACCTCCTTTAATATAATCTGGATGTCATACATATTGAAAAGAAAATCTTTTTAACGCGAATATGGACGTAAAAGAAAAGACAAAGGACAACATAAAGGTTAGAATGGATATACCTTTATTTTGTCACTGTCAGAATATGGAGTTGGTTTATGATGAATCACGGGTCGCAAAACCCAAAGCTATATTTGCCTTAAACAATAATACACAATTACTTTTCTAGCAATAACTAAAGAGTATGTGTTTTTCTCATGGATATGCTTCGAACAAATCTAGATTGGTGAATTTGGAGGATTGCAGATTTTATAAAATGAAAAGTCATGATTGTCATGTGTTTATGCAAAAAAATCATTCCACTTGCTTTCAAGGATTCATTACCAAAAAGAATATGGGATGCATTTATGGAAGTCAGTCACTTTTTTAGAGTTATGTGCGCTAGCAAGTTTCATACCAACACATAGAGAAGCTTGAAACGAATATCATCTAGAAAATCTATAAATTTGAGATGATACTCCTTTCATTCTTTTGTGACTCAATGGAACATCTATCCATATATTTATCGTTTGAGGCAAATGTTAGAGGTCATGCCCATTATAGATGAGTGTATCCATTAGAAAGGTTAGGAATCACATATGCATCCTATATAAATTTTTGTTGTCTTTTACTTTTTTAAAATTTAAAACATTCATTTACTTAATCTCTATTTAATTCCATGCAAATACTTGTTCAACCTTAAAAAAAAAAAAAAAAAAAACATGGTGAATGTTGGATCTTTGATATGTGAGGTTTATATTGTTGAAGAGATCTTAACATTTATCTAAAATATCTCAACATGGACTAAAAAGAAAGTGAAGGTTTTGAATAGTCAAATGAAAATCAGTCATAATTATATGGGAGTCTACAACTAACATATTATGTAGATATTAGCCTAGCATAATATATATATATATATGTGTGTGTGTGTGTGGACAAAGTTAGGTACAAGAGAAGGTTTGGTCATACTAGACAAAAAATAGCATTAAAAGGCTATAATTTTTTATTTAATTATTGAATCAGGTTAAAATATTTTCAAAAGATTTATGAGAGTTGATTCTATAGGAAGCCTAACTTGCTATAACTAGATGAACTTTAAAAGACTCTAAAATTAGACCTTGAGGATGTTGTTTGAGCCTATTTTATTATTTTTCCATGATTTTTTTAGATTTTATGTATTTTTAATTTCTTGATAGCTTTTTTCTTTTTATTTAGGGATTATGATTTTCTTTTCTTACTAAGGTCGGTCTCATCTTTATTTAACGACTTGTAAGGCAGAACTCATTAGGCTTTATTTTTATAAATAAAACCATGACTTCAGTTTTTGTCCAATCTCTTTCTTTCTTGCTTTTTATTTTCTTATTACATTAGTAGCATTTGGAGCAACAATACTCATAATGATATATAACTAGGAAAATTGGGCATCTTTGCACTCTCTTAACATTTCACTCTTTATTCATCACTGACAGAAAATTACAAGTGCTTGCTCGAGAATATTCCTCACGCTAAACGTTTTCTAGCCATACCCTCGAAGATCTTCAAAACTCAGCAACGGTGCAGATTAAGCCACGTGTCAGCAGATTAGAGCTTGCGTCGCACCCGATCAAAACTCAGTACCGGTGCCGCTTAAGCCACGTGGCAAAAGTTTGGCGTCTGCGGCACACCGGATCAAAACTCAGTATGATGACGTGGAAAGATGGCGTGGTAAATGACGTGGTCGTTGACTGTACGGTCCAGTTGACGTGGCGGGTCAACCCGACCCGTTTTGCAGAAGCCGGGCGAAGAAGGAGCGTGGAGTGAGTACCGCGCGTTGAGTGGGCAGTCTGGACGTCGGAGCGTGTAGGTGCGTGCGGTCATGCAGGACGTCGGATCTTCGTCGGGGTTTTACTAGTGGATTCATCCGGTTTTCCTCTACAAGATGGTATGTTCAAAAACACGTTTGGAGAACTTTGATTTTTGAGTTTGGATCAAACACCCTGTTTTTCAAGAACAAGCTCTGATACCAGTTTTTGGGATTAATCCAGAACTCAAACACACGCAATTTACGTGGTTCGACAACTTGCCTACTCCACGGAGCTACTAGTTTGTATTAATCACTCAAAGAAACAATACAAACAAAGGAGGAGGAGATAAAACTCTCTCAACTCAACTCTACTCTCTCAAGCTCTCTCTATTCTTCTCTGTTCTCTCTTCTCTCTGTGTTTCACGCCACTACAGCTCTTCACAGAGCACATGGATATATAACAAAGGGAGTGAGGGGGCAATGATTTATGCCCGCCGATTGTGTCCTTGTGAGTCATCAGAGATAGAGCCTCTTCCTAAAAAAACATTTATATAAAAAATAAAAAATATGTGGCTCACTTTTATAGTGGCACGACTTCGATGCATTTCTCCTACTATCTGATTTCTTCTTTTGTTGCTGTTTTGTTTTCTATATGATAATTTAGCATGTCTCTATTTTTTAACCTTTTACTATCATTATTAACATTTGTTTCCATTTCATAATAATGTCAAGTTCTCATCCATGTTTAATTTCATTCCCTTTCGCACGAGCATGATGTAGGATGTTGGGTAGAAAGAATCTGGAACCAGAAAAGAGAGCATGTATTTGCTTTGACATTCGCCGAAAGCCTAATAAAGAAAGATGAGTCATTGAAAAGTTTAACCATAACAAAGGAAGACCAAAATAAAGAAGAAGAAGAGCAAGAAATGTGTGGGGAAAAAAAGGAAGGAGAAAAAACTTCTGAAATCACTAGCAATGCAAAAGAAACTGAAAGAGCAGAAACTTCTGAAATCACTAGCAATGCAAAAGACAGTGAAAGAGCACAAACTTCTGAAATCACTAGCAATGCAAAAGACAGTGAAAGAGCACAAACTTCTGGATCGATATTGTCATCATTAACTACTAAAAAGGAGATCCCATTGTTTACTGCAACTAGAAGGGGAATACAAGAGATTGTGGAGCTGATAATAAAACAACATCCTCATGCTATTGAACAGCGCGATGAAATGAATCGGAGCATTTTGGATGTGGCCGTCATGTATCGCCAGAAAAAGATCTTTGATATTGTGAAGGAAAAGAAAATACCAATGGCTAGAATACGTCGAGTTGTTGATAAAAGCGGAAACACATTGTTGCACCATGTTGCAGATATGAAGAAAAACAGTGGAGTAACCAAGCCTGGGCCTGCACTCCAACTTCAGGAGGAGTTGAAATGGTTTGAGGTGAGCCCTTTTCATCCCTTTGTCTTTACTTGATACAAGTTTTACAGAAACCATTAAACGGTAAAAAGATTCCTCTCCAAGACGCGAGTAATAAAACTCGAACTTAATTAAGACGTCAGGCTGAACTAGTTTTCCTAACCAACTACTTAGGGAAAAACTTCAATATTATTCACAAAAAAAAGAAGAACTATCTGCGCTCTAGTAATAAAATTTCTGTAATTCGTAGTTTTATTTAGCACTAACAATCATATTTATCTCCCAATTATTGCAGCGAGTGAAAGAGGAAATTCCTCCTCATTATATCCCGCTTCTGAACAATGATAGAATGACTGCAAGAGAGTGCTTCGAAATTTCGCACGATATGCAACTGAAACAAGCACAAAAATGGATCAAGGAAACAGCTCAGTCTTGTTCAACTGTAGCTGCACTTGTTGCTACTGTTGTCTTTGCTGCTGCCTATACGGTGCCCGGAGGTTCTGATGAAAAAGGCAAGCCCAACTTCATCAACTCTCCCTATTTTCTGATTTTCACTGTCTCTGATGTTGTCTCCTTAGCAAGCTCCTTGACTTCGCTTGTGGTGTTTCTCTCTTTGCTGACCTCTCCATTTGAGCTACAAGAATTCCACATCTCTCTTCCTCGAAAACTTGTTGTTGGCTTCTCCTTCCTCTTCTTTTCTGTGTTAACGACCATGCTATCCTTTGGGGCAACAATTTTGATACTCATTCAGACAGAGAGGAAGTTGACAACATTACTCCTTTCCATTGCTTCATTCCTTCCTGTCTTAATATTTGGAATATTGCAATTCCGTCTGTACGTCTCCTTTATGGGCTCTACATTCAACATTCCCAAGAAAAACTGGATAGCTCATCTATCGTTTCTTGGCCCTTGCCTACAATGGATGGAAAAGCTCGGTCTCAAGAAGAAGGAAAAAAGCTCGACTTGATTAATATTGGAGACTAAAGGGGCACAGAGGTTTTTCCTTTTTATTGTTGGTTTGCACCTCTACTATTGATCACTATATATTGAGTGTTACAGAATGTTTGATTGTTCAATTTCGTGATATTTATGAGGTTGCGCTATCTTCAATGATGGCCTTATAAGTCAGTATGTGTTATATATAGCGTGTAATAGGTTCTGGTATGAAGTTAGGACTAAAATCTTGCTTCAATCGGTTACTTGTAGTAAAATTGGGTGTAAGTTTATGGTTATTATTATTAATGGATATCTCTCTTCGATTTTTTCAATCACCTACAAGTTCGTTTTCTCAATCAGCTTGAGGGGGATTATTTATTGTATTCCACGGCACTACGAGGTATTGCAAGGATCTTGATACAAGAGATTCTGATCAATCCGAAATAGATTTATTGTATTTAGATTATATGGGTACCATAGTATATATAGACAAGTTCAAACCTAAAAAGAGATAAATTCACCAATCAACTTATCTGACGAAAATATCTATAATTTTTAATTTAATTATTTAATATGTCTTAAATGTTTTTAGAAGATTCTTTATGCTGTTTTTATAGTGTTAGCTGGATATAAACACCAAAGCTCAAATTACCCTTCAAATTAGGCTCAAAGTTGCTATTTTATTTAATTTTATTATTTTCCTAGTTAATTTTTAAATTTTTAGCATATATCTAGTGTTTATGTTATTTTTTATTTGAATTAGAATTATGATTGTTTTTACTTTTAAAAGTTAATTTAAAACCTATTTAAAAGGTTGTGATATCTATTTTGAAAGCAACCTATTAGGAAAAAAATAGTTCAATAATATCACTAATTAGTGTGCTGACAAATCTTTTGCACCTATTCTTTGCATCTCCATAATTGCATGACACATGCCTCGAAGGCTTGGACACAATGCACAATCATGGCTAACTAATGGTTTATCCTATGTAAAAAGCACTAGATATATATTCCACCACTAATAATACATGTTCTTTTCCAAGAAGAAAGTTCAAAGACCAAGTTTATAAATACACTTAGTCCATCATCTAACTTGGTTCAAATTACATCATGTGCTGAGTGACACTAGTTATGACAAATTCATCTAATTATCTCAAGAGAATAGACTAAAAGAAACTTATATGCTGTTAAATCTATAATGAAACCTCTTGGTTTAGAATATCAAAATCTTGACATATGTCCAAACTTTTACATGTTATACTACTGTGAAAATGTAGATTTTACAAAGTACAAAACTTGTGAGCATTCTTGGTATAAACTCAAAACTAGTAGGGAAATGACTCTTGTCACACATAGAAAACTAAAATACTTTCCTATCACTCAAAGGTTGCAAAGCTTATTCATGTCTTCAAAGACTTTTAAGCACATAACATGACATCATTCACATGATATAGTAGATGGAGTCATGGCGCACATTTTCAATGGTGAAGCTATGAAACAATTATATCTTTGGTTATGTACAAATTGATTCAATTCATTGGGTCATTTGTTGCATTATTCTTGTTGCCTAGTGATACTCACAGTTTACAACTTGCCATCAAAGATGCATATAAGACTAGAGTTCATATACTTATTTGCAATTATATCTGATCCTAATAGTCCAGGTAGGAATATAAATATTTGCCTTCAATCGTTGATTGATAAGTTGAGTAAATTGTGGTCATTCAATACTTTGACATATGAAAGTAAAATTTTCAGAAGAAGGCAACTTTGATATGGACTGTCAATGACTTTCCTGTGTATGAGATGGTTTCTGATTGGAGCATGAATGGAAAATTAACTTGTTCATACTATTAAGATGTTATCATAGTCGCCATCTAGTAATTTGAGAGAACTAGAAATTCCAAATTAGACATTAGTCCCAAATATTCAGGTAATGGGTTAGTTATGATTAAGGAAAGGTAAACACTACCCTTAAAACATGCTTTCAAGAGAAAGGTTACCCTTGCTTGTATTTTTTTTTATTTTATTCAAATTCTATAATATTTTGAACTTATTTGCAATTTGTTTTTAAAGATAGTTAACACCGGCCTCTAAAATTAGGAGACACATCAAAAAATAACATTAGTCTCTAAAAATAGAATACTCGTATGAAATGTTGACGTTTAACTCTAAAAAGGAGAGTTACGTCTGAGTTACAAAAAGAAACAATAGACATAATTTATATTTTGTTTTTAAACTTTTGACATCGGTCCTTTTTTGTAAAAAAGAGTCGTGTTGCCAAACAATGTACATTCCTAAAACGAAAGATTATGTTGGTATTGCTAAAAAATGAGCATAACCATACTTGAGAATTAAGCTTTGGACCCGCGCACGATGATGAGATAAAATGGGTGTTCGACCCGCATTGTTATTCTTTTTTATATTTATTTTGGATATTTTACAAAATACAAAGAAAATTTTACAAATACTTGTATAAAAAATAAATAAAATACCACTACGAATCACTAAAATTATACGAGTTCCACTGTTAGGTAAAAGACTGAAATATCCTTGAACTTCTCAGAAAATTATGAAAATACCCCTGGTGGCGCATGGCTCACGTGTGGCCACTGTTGTAGGGGTGAAATTCTTCGGCGAGATTCCGAGCCAAAAATTGTAGATTCTAGTAGATCTGAGGGAGAGTATTCTGATGACGGTGGTTTTAATGGTCGTTGATGGCTGATGAGAGAGAATCGATGGTTTGAAGCTTTGGGTGGCCGAAGAAGTTGCGGCCTTTTCCGATAAGATAATCTATCAAAGGCGACTAAGAACGCCTGGGGTTTGCTCGCGACGAGGAGAGGAACCTTTCTGTGGTGTGCCAGTGTCTTACGGTGGCTGAAATTGGGAGATCCATGTAGAGAGAGGGAATCGCCGATAAGAGGAGAGAGAATTTCTGAGATATACTATGATGCGGATGCGCGCATGGTAAGTCAGTGAACCTAAAGCTTGGGAACCGCTTATTACTGATGAACTGATCCTTCAGCAGCAGTTGGCTTGATCTCAAAGTTGATCGGACGATCCTAATGGACCGATCTTTGTTGTAGTGTGGTAATATGTACCAGTAGCTTGGTACACCAGGTTGCGTGGCACAACAAGATCAAAAAACAGATTGTTTTAAGGGCTGAGATAGATTTGGGTTTTAATCTAGTGTAACAAGCCCTATTAGATTCTATCAAATCAAGGTTCTAGATCTAAATACTATTAAATCTAATGGTGAGATTATTTTTGGTATTTTTTCAATTGTTTTGAAAAGAAATCAAAATCTTACTCAAGCGAATAAAAAAGTCAAAAAGTAAAAAACCATGAATAGCATTCGCATCACTTTCTCTCTTTTTTTTTCCTCTCCTTTTTCTATAGCCAATTAGCCATTGACTAGGGGACACATGGCATTTATAACCGGGAGACACAGCTCTGTCTGAAGAAAAAAATTTCACCTGCCTCAACTGCACCAATGACTATAATAAGTATTTTTGCATTACTGATTTTGTTTTATTATATATATATATATGGGTAAAGTTCAAAATTCAAATTAGTATTAGAAAAAGCTGAAAACGCTAAAAATCAATTTTTTATTATCAAAAATTTAATTTCAAACACCAAAACAAATTTGGGCAGGTATAACAAGGTGGACCGGGTTTTAATCGAAAATAATAATTTTGATCTAAAATAGTCTAAAACTAAATTTTTATCTCGGTCAACATAGTTTGACCTGCATAAACCCGGTATACTCGATTTTGATGAAAATGATGTTTTTGACCTAAAATGGCTTGAAACTCGATTTTTACCTCGGTCAACATGGTTCGACCCGTATTGACTCAATGGACTCGGTTTTAATCGAAAATGACAGGTTTGACTCGAAACGACCTGAAACTCAATTTTCACCCCGGTCAACATGGTTTGACCCGTGTAACCCAATGGACTCAGTTTTGAATGAAAATGACGGGTTTGACTCGATGGGCTCATTTTTCATGGAAAAGGGTGGTTAACCTGAGAAAAATATTTTTGTGAAGTTTAAGTTTTTTTGTTTTTATTTTTTATTTTTATGAATAATAATAAAAATAAAATAACATTTGAAGAAATTTTGGAGAATAAAAAATTGAGTTATTACAAGCATGTTGAATCTTCTATATGCAATGCTTATATTATTGAAAAGATCTCAATATTTATCTAAAATCCCTCAACACGGACTAAAAAAAGTGAAGGTTTTGAATAGTCAAATGAAGATCTGCCATAATTATATGGGATCTATGACTAACATATTATATAGATAGCCTAACATATATGCCCCGGTTGCTGAAATGCAGTTGCCTTTGAATTTCGGGTGATCCCTCTTGAGCATGTATGCTTCTGCTACTTGTTCTCCATCAAACTTCTTCCGCAAACGGCGAAACGCTTTAACTCGGTGAGTTTCGCGACATTCCGACTTCGATGCCCAGGTTGCCGAAATCCAGTTGCCTTTGAATTTCGGGTGATCCCTCTTGAGCATGTATGCTTCTGCTACTTGTTCTACATCAGACTTCTTCCGCAAACGGCGAAACGCTTTGACTCGGTGAGTTTCGCGGCATTCCGACTTCGATGCCCTGGTTGCCGAAATCCAGTTGCCTTTGAATTTCGGGTGATCCCTCTTGAGCATGTATGCTTCGGCTACTTGTTCTACATCAGACTTCTTCCGCAAACGGCGAAACGCTTTGACTAGGTGAGTTTCGCGGCATTCCGCTTCGATGCCCCAGTTGCCGAAATGCAGTTGCCTTTGAATTTCGGGTGATCCCTCTTGAGCATGTATGCTTCTGCTACTTGTTCTACATCAGACTTCTTCCACAAACGGCGAAACTTTTTGACTCGGTGAGTTTCGCGGCATTCCGACTTCGATGCCCCGGTTGCCTAAATCCAGTTGCCTTTGAATTTTGGGTGATCCCTCTTGAGCATGTATGCTTCGGCTACTTGTTCTACATCAGACTTCTTTCGCAAAAGGCGAAACAATTTGACTCGGTGAGTTTCGTGGATTCCGACTTCTATGCCCCGGTTACCGAAATGCAGCTGCCTTTGAATTTTAGGTGATCCCTCTTGAGCATGTATGCTTTTGCTACTTGTTCTACATCAGACTTCTTCTGCAAACGGCTAAACGCTTTGACTCGGTGAGTTTCGCGGCATTCCGACTTCGATGCCTCGGTTGCCGAAATCCAGTTGCCTTTGAATTTCGGGTGATCCCTCTTGAACATGTATGCTTCTGCTACTTGTTCTACATCAGACTTCTTCCGCAAATGGCGAAACGCTTTGACTCGGTGAGTTTCGCGACATTCCTACTTCGATGCCCCGGTTGCCTAAATCCAGTTGCCTTTGAATATCGGGTGATCCCTCTTGAGCATGTATGCTTCTGCTACTTGTTCTACATCAGACTTCCTCCCCAAGAGGCGAAACGCTTTGACTTGGTGACTTTCGCGGCATTCCGACTTTTATGCCCCGGTTGCCGAAATAAAGTTGCCTTTGAATTTCAGGTGATCCCTTTTGAGGATGTATGCTTGTGCTACTAGTTGTACATCAGACTTCTTCCGCAAACGGCGAAACGCTTTGGCTCGGTGAGTTTCGCGGCTTTCCGACATCGATGCCCCGGTTGCCGAAATCTAGTTGCCTTTGAATTTCGGGTGATCCCTTTTGAGCATGTATGCTTCTGCCACTAGTTCTACATCAGACTTCTTTAGCAAACGGCGAAACTTTTTGGCTCGGTGAGATTCGCGACATTCCAACTTCGATGCCCCGGTTGCCGAAATCCAGTTGCCTTTGAATTTCGGGTGATCCCTCTTGAGTATGTATGCTTCTGCTACTTGTTCTACATCAGACTTCTTCCGCAAAAGGCGAAACGCTTTGACTCGGTGAGTTTCGAGGATTCCGACTTCGATGCTCCGGTTGCCGAAATGCAGTCGCCTTTGAATTTCGGGTGATCCCACTTCAGCATGTATGCTTCTGCTACTTGTTCTACATCAGACTTCTTTCGCATACGGCTAAACGCTTTGACTCGGTGAGTTTCACGGCATTCCGACTTCGATGCTCCGGTTGCCGAAATACAGTTGCCTTTGAATTTCGGGGGTTCCCTCTTGAGCATGTATGCTTCTGCTACTTGTTCTACATCAGACTCCTTCCGCTAACGGCGAAACGCTTTGGCTCGGTGAGTTTCGCGGCATTCCGACTTCGATGCCCCGGTTGCCGAAATCCAGTTGCCTTTAAATTTCGGGTGATCCCTCTTGAGCATGGATGCTTCTGCTACTTGTTCTACATCAGACTTCTTCCGCAAACGGCTAAACGCTTTGACTCGGTGAGTTTCGTGGCATTCCGACTTCGATGCTCCGGTTGCCGAAATGCAGTTGCCTTTGAATTTAGGGTGATCCCATTTCAGCATGTATGCTTCTGCTACTTGTTCTACATCAGACTTCTTCCGCATACGGCGAAACGCTTTGACTCGGTCAGTTTTGCGGCATTCCGACTTTGATTCCCAGTTTGCCGAAATCCAGTTGCCTTTGAATTTCGGAGGATCCCTCTTGAGCATGTATGCTTCTGCTACTTGTTCTACATCAGACTTCTTCCGCAAACGGCGAAACGCTTTGACTCGGTGAGTTTCGCGGCATTCCGCCTTCGATGCCCCGGTTGCCGAAATCCAGTTGCCTGTGAATTTCGGGTGATCCCTCTTGAGCATGTATGCTTCTATTACTAGTTCTACATCAGACTTCTTCCGCATATGGCGAAACGCTTTGACTCGGTGAGTTTCGCGGCATTCCGACTTCGAAGCCCCGATGGCCGAAATCCAGTTGCCTTTGAATTTCGGGTGATCCCTCTTGAGCATGTATGCTTGTGCTATTAGTTCTACATCAGACTTCTTCCACAAATGGCGAAACGCTTTGGCTCGGTGAGTTTCGCGGCATTCCAACTTCGATGCCCCGGTAGCCGAAATCCAGTTGCCTTTGAATTTCGGGTGATCTCTCTTGAGCATGTATGCTTGTGCTATTAGTTCTCCATCAGACTTCTTCCACAAACGGCGAAACGCTTTGACTCGATGAGTTTCGTTGCATTCCGACTTCGATGCACCGGTTACCGAAATCCAGTTGCCTTTGAATTTCGAGTGATCCCTCTTGAGCATGTAAGCTTGTGCTATTAGTTCTACATCAGACTTCTTCCACAAATGGCGAAACGCTTTGACTCGATGAGTTTCGTTGCATTCCGACTTCGATGCACCAGTTGCCGAAATCCAGTTGCCTTTGAATTTCGAGGGATCCCTCTTGAGCATGTATGCTTCTGCTACTTGTTCTACATCAGAATTCTTCCGCAAACGGCGAAACGCTTTGACACGGTGAGTTTCGCGGCATTCCGATTTTGATGCCCCGGTTGCCGAAATCCAGTTGCCTTTGAATTTCGGGTGATCCCTCTTGAGCATGTATGCTTCTGCTACTTGTTCTACATCAGACTTCTTCAGCAAAAGGCGAAACACTTTGACTCGATGAGTTTCGCGACATTCCGACTTCGATGCCCCGGTTGCCGAAATCCAGTTGCCTTTGAATTTCGGGTCATCCCACTTGAGCATGTATGCTTCTGCTACTTGTTCTACATAAGACTTCTTCCGCAAAGGTGAAATGCTTTGTCTCGGAGAGTTTCGTGGCGTTCCGACTTCGATGCTCCAATTGCTGAAATACAGTTGCCTTTGAATTTCGGGGGATCCCTCTTGAGCATGTATGCTTCTGCTACTAGTTCTACATCAGACTTGTTCAGCAAACGGTGAAACGCTTTGACTAGGTGAGTTTCGCGGCATTCCGACTTCGATGCCCCCGTTGCCGAAATCCAGTTGCCTTTGAATTTCGGGTGATCCCTCTTGAGCATGTAAACTTCCGCTACTAGTTCTACATCAGACTTCTTCCGCAAATGGCGAAACGCTTTGACTCGGTGAGTTTCGCACCATTCCGACTTCGAAGCCCCGGTTGCTGAAATCCAGTTGCCTTTGAATTTCGGGTGATCCCTCTTGAGCATGTATGCTTGTGCTATTCGTTCTACATCAGACTTTTTCCACAAATGGCGAAACGCTTTGACTCGATGAGTTTCGTTGCATTCCGACTTCGATGCACCGGTTGCCGAAATCCAGTTGCCTTTGAATTTCGGGTGATCCCTCTTGAGCATGTATGCTTCTGCTACTTGTTCTACATCAGACTTCTTACGCAAAAGGCGAAACGCTTTGACTCTGAGAGTTTCGCGGCATTCGGACTTCGATGCCCCGATTGCCAAAATCCAGTTGCCTTTGAATTTCGGGTGATCCCTCTTGAGCATGTATGTTCTGCTACTTGTTCTACATCAGACTTCTTCCGCAAACGGCAAAACGCTTTGACTCGGTGTGTTTCGCGACATTCCGACTTCGATGCCCTGTTGCGAAATACAGTTGCCTTTGAATTTCGAGGGATCCCTCTTGAGCATGTATGCTTCTGCTACTTGTTCTACATCAGACTTCTTCCGCAAACGGCGAAACGCTTTGGCTCGGTGAGTTTCGCGGCATTCCAACTTCGATGCCCCGGTTGCCGAAATACAGTTGCCTTTGAATTTCAGGTGATCCGACTTGAGCATGTATGCTTGCTGCTACTTGTTCTACATCAGACTTCTTCCGCAAACGGCGAAACGCTTTGACACGGTGAGTTTCGCGGCATTCCGACTTCGATGCCCCGGTTGTCAAAATCTAGTTGCCTTTGAATTTCGGGTGATCCCTCTTAAGCATGTATGCTTCTGCTACTTGTTCTACATCAGACTTCTTCCGCAAACGGCGAAACGCTTTGACTTGGTGAGTTTCGCGGCATTCTGACTTCGATGCCCCGGTTGCCAAAATCCAGTAGCCTTTGAATTTCGGGTGATCCCTCTTGAGCATGTATGCTTCTGCTACTTGTTCAACATCAGACTTCTTCCGCAAACGGCGAAACGCTTTGACACGGTGAGTTTCGCGGTATTCCGATTTTGATGCCCCGGTTGCCGAAATCCAGTTGCCTTTGAATTTCGGGTGATCCCTCTTGAGCATGTATGCAACTGCTACTAGTTCTACATCAGACATCTTCCGCATACGGCGAAACGCTTTGAATCGGTTAGTTTCGTGGCATTCCGACTTCGATGCTCCGGTTGCCGAAATGCAGTTGCCTTTGAATTTCAGAGGGATCCGTCTTGAGCATGTATGCTTCTGCTACTTGTTCTACATCAGACTTCTTCCGCAAACGGCGAAACGCTTTGGCTCGGTGAGTTTCGCGGCATTCCGACTTCGATGCCCCGGTTGCCGAAATATAGTTGCCTGTGAATTTCGGGTGATCCCTCTTGAGCATGTATGCTTCTGCTACTAGTTCTACATCAGACTTCTTCCGCAAATGGCGAAACGCTTTGTCTCGGTGAGTTTCGCGGCGTTCCGACTTCGATGCTCCGGTTGCTGAAATACAGTTGCCTTTGAATTTCGGGGGATCCCTCTTGAGCATGTATGCTTCTGCTACTTGTTCTACATCAGACTTCTTCCGCAAACGGCGAAACGCTTTGGCACGGTGTGTTTCGCGGCATTCCGACTTGGATGCCCCGGTTGCCGAAATCCAGTTGCCTTTGAATTTCAGGTGATCCCTGTTGAGCATGTATGCTTCTGCCACTAGGTCTACATCAGACTTCTTCCGCAAACGGCGAAACATTTTTGACTCGGTGAGTTTCGCGGCGTTCCGACGTTCGATGCCCCGGTGTGCCGAACTCTTACAGAATTCTTTGCCTTCGAATTTCGGTTGGTGCATCCCTCTTGAGCATGTATTGTTATGCTACTAGTTCTACATCAGACTTCTTCCGCAAACGGTGAAACGCTTTGCCTCGGTGAGTTTTCGCCTTTGGCATTCCGCCTTCAATGCCCCGGTTGCCGAAATATAGTTGCCTGTGAATTTCGGGTGATCCCTCTTGAGCATGTATGCTTCTGCTACTTGTTCTACATCAGACTTCTTCCGCAAATGGCGAAACGCTTTGGCACGGTGTGTTTCGCTGGCATTCCGACTTGGATGCCCCTGTTGCCGAAATACAGTTGCCTTTGAATTTCGGGTGATCCCTCTTGAGCACGTATGCTTCTGCTACTTGTTCTACATCAGACTTCTTCCGCAAACGGCGAAATGGCTTTGACTCGGTGTGTTTCGGGCGTGCATTCCGACCTCGATGCCCCGGTTTCCGAAATACAGTTGCCTTTGAAGTTCGAGGGATCCCTCTTGAGCATGTATGCTTCTGCTACTTGTTCTACATCAGACTTCTTCCGAAACGGCGCTTAAAACGTTTGGCTCGTGAGTTTTCGCGGCATTCAGTTTTCGATGCCCTGGTTGCCGAAATTACAGTGTGCCTTTGAATTTCGAGGGGATCCCTCTTGAGCAGGTATGTATGCTTCTGCTACTGCTACTTTTCTACATAGCGTTAGAACTTTCTTCGCAAAATGGCGAAACTCTTTGACTCGAGTTTTGCGGCATTGAGTTCGCGTGCATTGCCGACTTCGATGTTTGCTTTCCGAATTCTTCCCCGGTTTTTTGCATGTGAGTTGGCGATATACATTGCCTTTAATTGTTCGTGCTTACTTGTTCTTCAGACGGGTGATCCGAAATGCTTTGATTCGGTGTGTTTTCGCTCTTGAGCCACATGTATGCTTTGAAGTTTTCCTCTTAGTCATGTTGTTTTCTAGTTTCTACAGATCATTAGATTTCTTTTCCGCACAATGGCGAAAACGCTTTGACTCGGTGAGTTTTCGCGGCATTCCGACTTCGCTGCCCCGGTTCCCGAAAATCCAGTTGCCTTTGAATTTCGGGTGATCCCTCTTGAGCATGTATGCTTCTGCTACTTGTTCTACATCAGACTTCTTCCGTAAACGGCGAAACGCTTTTGACCTCGTGTGTTTCACCGCACTTCCGACTTCGATGCCCGTCTGTTGCCGAAATACAGTTGCCTTTGAATTTAAGAGGGATCCCTCTTGAGCATGTATGCTTCTGCTACTTGTACTACATCAGACTTCTTCCGCAAACGGTGAAATGCTTTGCCTCGGTGAGTTTCGCGGCATTCCGCCTTCGATGCCCCGGTTGCCGAAATATTAGTTCCTGTGAATTTCGGGTGATCCCTCGTCGAGCATGTTGCTTCTGCTACTTGTTCTACATCAGACTTCTTCGCAAACGGCGAAAACAAGCTTTTGCACGGTGTGTTTCGTGGGCATTTTTCTCATTGATGCCACCGGTTGCCGAATCACAGTTGCTTTGAATTTCGAGGGATCCCTCCTTGGCATGTATGCTTCTGCCTACTTGTTTAGGTTCCATCAGACTTTTTCCCGCAAACGGCGAAAACATTTTTTGACTCGTGAGTTTCGCGGCGTTCCGACTTCGATGCCCCAGTTTGCGAAAATACAGTTGCCTTGAATTTCGGGTGATCCCTCTTGAGAATGTATGCTTCTGCTACTTGTTCTATCATCAGAACTTTCTTCGCAAATGGCGAAACGCTTTGTCTCTTGAGTTTCGCGGCATTCGACTTCCTCACCGATACTTCCAGTTGCTGAAATACAGTTGCCTTTGAATTTCAGGTGATCCCTGTTGAGCATGTATGCTTCTGCCACTAGGTCTACATCAGACTTCTTCCGCACACGGCGAAACATTTTGATTCGGTGAGTTTCGCGGCGTTCCGACTTTGGATGCCCCCGGTTGCCGAAATATCAGTTGAGTTTGAATTTCGGGTGATCCCTCTTGAGGAATGTATGCTTCTGCTAACTTGTTCTAACATCAGACTTCTTCCGCAAACGGCGAAACGCTTTGGGGCAAACGGGTGTTTCGCGCAATCCGACTTCGATGCCCCGGTTGCCGAAATCCAGTTGCCTTTGAATTTCAGGTGATCCCTGTTGAGCATGTATGATTCTGCCACTAGGTCTACATCAGACTTCTTCCGCAAACGGCGAAACATTTTGACTCGGTGAGTTTCGCGGCGTTCCGACTTGGAATGCCCCGTTGCCGAAATACAGTTGCCCCTTTATTTTCGGATGATCCCTCTTTGAGCATGTATGCTTCTGCTACTTGTTCTACATCAGACTTCTTCCGCAAACGCGAAATTGCTTTGACTCGTGTGTTTGCGTCATTCCGACTTCGATGCCCCGGTTTTCCGAAATCCAGTTGCCTTTGAATTTCGAGGGATCCCTCTTGAGCATGTATGCTTCTGCTACTTGTTCTACATCAGAAATTCTCCGCAAAACGCGAAACGCTTTGACACGGTGAGTTTCGCGGCATTCCGATTTTTGAATGCCCGTTGCCGAAATCCAGTTCCTTTGAATTTCAGGTGATCCTTGTTGAGCATGTAATCTTCTGCTATTGTTCTACATCAGACTTGTTCCGCAAACGGTGAAACGCTTTGCCTCGGTGAGTTTCGCAGCATTCCGAATCGATGCCGCGGTTGCCGAATATATAGTGCCCTGTGGAATTTGGGTGATCCTTGAGTCATCTTAGTGTTGCTTCTGCTATCTATGTTTTTCTATATACAATTTCAGACTTTTTGGTTCTTTCCTTATTCTTCCGGCAAACCGGCGAAA